>NC_039358.1:12306515-12465879 GCF_003573695.1 Papaver somniferum
AAAAAAAAAAAAAAAAAAAAAAAAAAAAAAAAAAAAAAAAAAAAAAAAAAAAAAAAAAAAAAAAAAAAAAACGATGTATATATTCAGAAAAAAAAATCAGAAAAATTCAGGAAAAAAAAATCAAGTATTTATCAATTCCATCCTCTCTTGTTCCAAAAATAAAAGAGAGTATTCAATGTAAATAAGAGTCATGTAAAGAGTCATCTTTTGTGTTTTATTGTAATAAGCAAGGAAGGGTGTATGCCATTGATGTACAACGCGAGTAATTGTGAAATACCTCCAACTCATTCACAATTCTCGTAAAGTCCGGACAGCTAGCTAGATTTCGACCTTGGTTCTTAGCCTGAGAAACTATCTCTTGGTGATTAGTAGTCATAACATCCGATCTTTCTTTACACATGTGTAGATACACTTTACACTCTTATCACATGTCTTTATTTGTTATCAGTGCTAGGATTGTGCCTTAGATAGATAGATTGACATCTCCATTTTGCTGTGAGCTTAAACTGACTTGCACATGTCACATTTGATGGAATCTGAGCTTATATTTTGACCTAGAACTTTGTAGGTACGTTCTAAGCAAACCTTCACGAGACTTCACTCGTCCACTAGGGACACTTAGTGGTTTAAAAGGCTTATTGCATTCACTAAATGCAATCGAGAGACCAGCGACAGTGGTATAGGTAGGATTTCCTTAGTTTTGTTTTACTTGAGGACAAGTAAAATTCAGGTTTGGGGGTATTTGATGAGTGCTAAAAAGTGCATATTTCTATATATTTTTCTTGGCATTTAACTTATCTTTTGTGCATTAATTCTACATTTTATCTCATATTCTGTGTTTTCGTTGTTTTCAAGAATAAATACTTTTCTTAATTAATTTTGCATTTTTAGGTACTAAATAAAGCCTGGTTATCTCACGGAGCGAAAAGAGCAAAGGAACGGCAAAGACTCTCGCTAGGAGGAAGCGAAGAATGATGTTTGCAAGAGCCGGATCAACTAGAAGTGGGCTTGAAGAGGAAGAATTGTTCTTAAAGAACATATGGGCTTGGCATACCCAAGACCCAAAACCCTTACCCAAATCCATTTCCATTATCCATACCCATTTCCATGAGAGCCGTCAGATTGGATCCATCTTGTCATCCAACGGTCGCCTCATCATTGTGCATCAAAATCCGAAGCTCCTGTCAAACACTATAGTACCTAACTCCATCTGAAGCCGTCAGTTTTGTTGTATCTCATCATCCAACGGTCGTTCCTATCGCGCCGTTGGATCATTCCATCATCTTTTCATCCTACGCTTTCGCTTCGCTGAACATCAACCTTTGATACGTCCGTCTAACACCCTAGTCACCGAACCCTATTACCCAACCAAACAGACCCTTCTTCTCCATCGGGTACTTCTTCTCATCTTCCCCAAAAACTCCACAGTTCTGCAACTCCATCACCTCCACCAGCTACACCTTCTTCTCGAACCACACCACCACCACAACCACCCGACAACACCACGACATCTCTCCCTAGCCTAGACTTCTTTCCAAATTCACATCTCTGAACCCTAGGTGTGGGTTTGACAAGAAAGCTCGAGCTAGGGTTTCACCAACAGCGAGGAGAAGACAAAATTGAGGGCAGGAAAAGCTTCAGAAGAGCAGAGGGGACATACCCAAAGCATGGGTAGAGCTCAATTCAGGAAATTGGTGAGAGAATTTGATTTTCCCCAAAAAATTAGGGTTTCGAATTAGGGTTTTGTATTTTTGAAAAACTATAAAAGGGAAGCTGTAGAGAATGAAAAACTTGTTCTTGGGTTATCCGAGATACCCCCTAATTGGGTTAATTTCATGTTTAATTTCAATTTCAATTCCATAATACTATCAGTACATTTTCTTCACTGTTAAATTTTGTTCTTGTGTTCTAAACTTTGTTCTGATGTTATGTTCATGTTCTTGTGTACGTTAATGTTCATGTAATTCCCCTGTTTGACTCACATGTTCTTGTTTTGAGTCTTAATGCTTGACAAACATGAAAACTCCTAACTTCAGCATGTTCTAATTCACCACTAGGGTGAGAAGACCCTTAAGCCATGTTGGTTAGCCTTTAGGTTGATTCTTGTAGAACTCAAAATAGTCTAGGCTAGCTAAATTCCTAAAAGCCTCACTGACTTGTGATTAGTGGTGCTGTAAAAAGACCACTAATGCTAGGGGTTAGTGGTAGTTCTAAGGGATTAACCATCCATATTAGTTAGAGACCTAGAAACCTAAATGACCTGTGATTGTTTATGCTTTAATCAGATAGGCAGTGCTAGGGGTTAATCTAAGGATTTTAGGTTAGATAACTTGCCACATGAATTGCCCTGGCCAAGAGACTAGCTTGAACTAGACCCTCTTGTCCATTAGGGACAAGGATTTAACCTAGGTGAACTAGCTAGGTGAAAGAGAATTCTCATCCATCTCCTTACACTTCCATCTTCAACTGTTTTGCTTGTTTTCTGTTTTCTTTCATTTATTTTACCTTCATTGCTCACTGTTTGTGTTCCCCTCATGCTCACAGTGGTGTCTTAACACCACAATCTTTACTTGTTTCACTCACTGTTTACTGCCCCCATTCAGCTCTCATACATCAGTCCATTCAGCTCCATATTAGCTTAGGAAGCAGCTAGAGAAGCTAGAAAACAACATTTGCTCCCCCTTGTCCCTGTGGACTTTCCCTTTCTTCCCATTCTAGCTACAATTGACCCTGTATACTTGCAGGTCAATTTGTAGGTTGTTTATAAAACCCACCAGCTAATACAACTTGTATCACACAGGAGGTGTGGGGATGACATTTCCCAGTTGCTAGAGTTTTCCCTTATATAATCTTTCAAATCAGGGTTTGCAATCAATGTTAGCTTAGTAACAAAACATTCAATATTCACCGTTAGATGAAAACCTGCTTAGATTCAAGCTAATATCTTTCAACTGTTAGATCGAAACTTAGCTTTTTATACACAAATGAAATGCAAGTTTATTTAGGTTTGTGTTACCGTACCCAAACATGTACATCTAGTTGGTTCAACAGTAGTTAACCAAATGGTTATCCATATGAGCACTTTCATATCAACCATATTCTTCTTTACCACAACTAGTTCAAATGACTCAAATGAACTAGTTAAAGAGTTGTTCAATTGATTAGATCTTTATAATAGACACAATTGAAACAAAAACTATTTGATTTAGTCGAATAGATTCATGAACTTTACAGCCACGATTTGCAAACTTGCATTCCTAAGTTTATATAAATTTAAGTTCACGAATAATCATTTTTAGAAAATAACCAACTTAAGTACGCGGACTGGTACGCGGACTTAAGTACCCGGAATAAGTTTGTAAATAGTTCAAAAACTCCAGCAGATTTTCTCGGAAAGAGAACCTCCGACAGTACGCGGACTGGGTTCGCAGAATGGGTTCGCGGGGGACTCTGGTCCGATTTTCCTGAGCAGCAAAGTACACATACTTTGGTTCAAGGAATAAGGACTTATACATGTATGAGTTACCACACAATGCTTATATCCAACAGTGGTTATATAATCTAAACTCTCATTTCAATCATTGAAATATTCTTAGAGGATGTTATATAGTTGTTGTTCACAAACCATTTTTCGTCAAAGCCATTTTCAAGTGATTGAAACTTAACATGACTTTCGTCACTAGTAAAGATGAACTTGGCCAAAGCGAAAGATTACCAACACATATTTCGAGAAATAGATAAGCGAGATAAACTCGTCTCGAAATAAAAAATGTGTATAATCAAAGTCTATATAGCAAAATGACTTTTGTCTCAAGATAGGAGATAGAGTAGATAGGCTTTTGAGTGATAGATAAGTTCAAGTCTCCACATACCTTTTAGTCGATGAAGTTCCACCAGTTCCTTGAGTAGTTCTTCGTATTTGTATGATGATCTCCATGGAGTCTTGAGCTCAACTACACTTTCTATCCTAGTCCGAGACTTAGCTAATAGTAGACTAGAAATCAAGACTTATAGTTTTGATCACTAACATTGACAAACATGCTTGAGATAGCAACGCATGAGAGTTCGACCGAGCAGTGCTCTAACAAAATCTCCCCATTTGTCAATTTTAGTGACAGATCAATACATATGTAATACAAAAATAGATAAACAAACTTTTATAGCTTCTCTTACACATTCCTGATCTTCTTGGTTCTTCAACATTACTCGAAATCTTCGTCACTTCCAAGTACTCCAATGATCCCAAAGGTTGTAAGTTTAGTATCACCGTTGTTGAAAATCCGTAGTCATAACAATGAGAAAACAAGAATTCTCAATCATTGTTATACAGCGTCATAGTATTATTATACAACATCAAAGATCAATTGTATCACAACTTCGACAACAATACTATGGTGATATGTATCACTCCCCCTTAGTCAATACTCCATCTCACATGGAAACCACTCCCCCTTACATAATGATCCGAAAACCATATGTATTTGTAGTGTGAACTACACATTAATTCTCCCCCTTTTTGTCAATAAAATAGGCAAAGGTACGAAAACTAGTGGGATCCTAATGAAATTTCCAAATAGACATTTCATGACCAAAAGAAAGCACATATCAACTTTTTAGATGTCATCATATAGCCGAAGCTAAATGCATTCATCAAGGAGTTTATAAAGTTACAAGATAACCCCTATAATATTCCACAGCCGCACTCCCCACAAATATTTGGAAATTAAGCACAAGTGCAATTAAGAACTCTCCCCCATAATATGTCATTCCCGAAAGAACAACAAGAGCGACCTTACTTTCACAAGAAAAAAAGGATTTCTTTGGACATAACAAATCATATACGAATATGAATTTGAATAAGAAATACTCAATTAAATTAACCACAAGAAAACCCATGATTAATTCAATCGGTATATACAACTAAATTACCATAAGAGTGTGATCAATTCAATTGGTCATGCTCGACATAAGAGAACTTACGGAGACGCACAGTATATACATAAAATATGGATCAGGGAAGATCAATACTGCGGAATAGACAAGGATTCATTCTATTTTCCATCACTATTTGCACAATGACATATAATAGATATAATCCTTGTAAACAAAAGTTCATCCTATCTTCCATCAATATTTGCATAATGACATATAATAGGCTTAAAATTTTGTAATGTCAAAAGTTCATTCATTCTTTTATCAATACATGCATATCGACATACGAAAGACTTAACTTTTGAAAAAGTATGGGACAATCATAGTTCACGGACGCAAACACACATATCCCATAACAAGTTGCAATATTTAAAACCATAAAGATTAATACTGCAAAAATCATCTTCCAAACAATTTTTTAGAATTTAATCAAATAAATCTAAAAACAATAAAGATGAAAATGTTGGACATAGTTATGTGTAATCACAATAATGGCTATTCCAAACTCTAGTTATTCTTCTTAAAAACGCAAGAATAAAATTCTCATAAGAAGATTTACTAGACATTAAGACCTTTGAAGAATTCTTTATCGTCCCAGAACTCCTCGTCGTCAACAGTCATTGGGACATTATGTTCATGAATATAGGAGTTAATATCAATAAACCTTCTTGACTGATGTCGAACCAGGGCCTTCTAAATCTCAAGAGTCTTGACCACAGCAGCCTTTATCTATTGAATCTCCTTTCGTGTCTCCTTCAATACTTCAAGAGCATGAGAAAACTTCTGAGAATTTGAAGGAAAAACTCTTGGCTTCCTCACATTCCTTTTTTTTCCAAAGTTGGAGGCAACGGAGATTTCTCTTTTTCCTTCATGATTGATGGCTTGACAATCATATTGACATCTTTTCCATCAGAAGACACAATACTTGGAGTATCCATAATCGTATGGGTTTGTGAGAGGAAATCACAATTTAACTCAATAAGCAGTCTTAAGATAAAAGAAGTTTCAGGGAAGGAAAAAGGAATATAGGGTTACGCAACCTTTAATAGGTTCGTGCACGCATAATTCTGAACCCTAGAGAGAGTAGAATTGTCGATAATAACCCTCCTTTATTGATAGACAGGAAATTCCAATTTTACAACAAAACAAAACTAAGAAAAAGAAAAGAAAAAAAACTTTTCCTAAAGCCTGAGAGGTGCACAACCTTGTCTCTTTTGGTCAGGCACATGAGACAATATCTACAAAACAACACAATCAAAGTTATGTTGCGGTGAACAATAATTTGTCCACCGTGTTCCTCTTGAGAGGAATCTATAGACCTTTGTATATCAAAATGATTGGACCATACTTTCTTCTCTAATGGTCTTGTTTTATTCTTGGAAACTAACTTCTTATACGAAGATAAAATCTTACATACCTCAGCGGTCTTTTGAACAAGTTTGAGCTTGTTCGCTGATCGATTTGCTCTTTGTTGAAGTTTGTTGACATGTCTCAATTTGTTTTTGTACTTGTAACACTTTGATAGTTCATGACCTTTGAGAGAAAAATATGAGCATGTCAATCTTGAATATAAATCAGGCATCTGAGATGTGCAAGCTCCTAGACACATAATTGAACCTGAAATACTATTCACAGAGTTTCCAATAGAAAGGTCAGTTTTATCTTCCAGATTGGTTGAGTTTTCTTCTGAAAGAATATCAAGATTGATATATGTATTGCTACAATTATCAAAATCAATATTTTCGCAAAGAAGTGCAACACTTGATTTTTCGTCTTCATTAGAATCATAGTTGTCAGACATTTCATCAAGAGTTGCAGCAAGACCTTTGTTCCCAGTGTATTTCTTTAGATTTGGACATTCATTTTCAAAATGACCAAAGCCTTTACACTTAAAGCACTGAGGCATATCCTCGTCATCAGTTTCATGATTATCCCTATTTTTATGAGGAACACGAGTGATGACTTGGATTTATCTCTGGATAACCGTTTACTTCTCTTCAAAAGAAGATCCCTAAACTGTCTTGTGATCAACGAGACTGACTTTTCAAGATATTCATTTGATGAGTCAACCTCAGAAACATCATCTTCGGAGATGTAAATACTTTTACTTTTTTCAAGTAATTTAGTGTTCTTTAGTTCTTTGAAAGCAACATCCTTACTGGATATGGACGTGTGCTCATGATCAAAGATATTTAGCTTCCCAACCAGAGTATTTCTGGACAGCGTTGCGAGATTATTTCCTTCAACGATGGCATGCTTCTTAGAATCGTATCTAGATGGCAACGATCTGAGAATTTTCATCACAATATCCTTTTCAGGAATGGTCTTACCCAATGCAAAAGATGCATTAACAATTTCAGACACTTTGTGATTAAGCTCATCAAATGTTTCTTCATCTGCCATACGAAGGTTTTCCCAATCAGAATTTAGATTTTGAAGTCTAGCTTCTTTCTCACTGGTATTTCCTTCAAATACGGTTTTTAAGATATCCCGGGCTTCTTTAGACTTAGTGCACGTAGTCACATGGTGCTGAAGATCTGAGGTAATGGCATTATGATAGCATTTAAGCCGTTATAATTTTGCTCTGCAGCAAGGATTTCTTCTGGACTATATCTACCAATATCCTTAGGTGTAGATACATCGCCTTCTGTATTAACCGGAGGATCATAGCTGGTAGGTCTATAAACAAACCTACAATGACTGCAAGTGCACAGTGCCTTATTGTATATAGTGCAAATACAGATCGATCCTCAGGGCCAAGGTGGGTGTAAGTTGAAGCTATGGTCTTACTAAAACTGATTCGAAACAAGAGTAACCAAAAAGGGGGGTTGTTTTCCAATACGGCTAGATGATGGTAATGACTGAAATAGTAAAACAGAATGCAAAGAAATGATAAAGAGGATCCTAGGATTGTCAAATCCGCCACTAACTCACATTATGTATTCAACAAATTATACCACTCTTGTCCTTGTAACAGATAAGGGAGAAGTGTCAAGTAAGGTGTTTCACGAATGGATAGTTCAATCACAACTAAGGTATTTTTCCAAAGAACTAACTGTCTTCTCAGGGTACAATTAGTCTAAGGATCAATAACAATCTGGTTAAGCTTGAGTTGCAGCATAATCAACACAGTGGGATTCTAACTACAATGGATACATGGCATACACTGTGAAAGCAAAATGTTGACGTACTAAGATTCAATTCTATCTTAAAACAATTTAAACATTCAAGAGTAACATAAACGATATGAATAACATAACAGAGAGTCGGGGTTTCATCTAAACCCTAGTTATGAAATTAGAACATGATGATAGTACTGAAAAAAAACATAAACTACTACTTGGTGCACCGGCTAATCCAGGCATGAGTTTTAAATACAATTTTCATCCCTATTTATACATGAAAATCTCCCAATTAGACTTCAATTCACAAATTGATAGAGACCCACTCACCATAACTGCCTGAATTTCTTGTCCCCTCTGCTTCTTCTTTGCAACTCTTGATTTGATGTTTGCTTTTAGCTATTGAAGATAACCCTAACTCTATATCTCTCTCAACCCTAGCTTCTAGGTTTACCGTTCTTGATAAGAGAGAATATAAGATGGAGAGAGATACAGAGTAGAGGTTTGATTGATGGCTAGTTGAGAGGTGGCTGTGCTCAGAGGTTTGTCGGGGGTGGAAGTGACGGAGGGATGGTTTCTGCAGAGCTTGGAGAGAAAAAGGAAACGCAATGGAGGTGTGTTTGGTTCTGTTCGAATAAGGGAAGAAGATAGATGGTTCTCCGGTGTTGGGCGGAAACAACAAATATCAATGTACGGCGTGCAGGTGTCATTTGATGTTCATCATCTACATCGAATCTGACGGCTCAGAATGGGTGTAGGCTTGGGTCTTGGATTTTATCTCTTCTAAGCCCATGTCTTCTTGAAAGCTATTTTCTCAAGCCCACTTCTAGTTTTGAGTCGTGCAAACGATATTCTTCACTCACGGATGAGGTGCAAACAATATCCTTCACTGCCTTTTTGCGGGAGCTTTGTTGTGTGTTTTCAGTTGCCATCAATTCTCTACTCTTTTGGTTTATCCAATCATCCAAGCTTTATTTACTTCCTAAAAACACAAATTTAATTAGTGCAAGTATTTATTCTTGAAAACGAAGAAAATACAGAATTTGGAATAATATATGATTTTAAAGCACAAAAGATGAATTAATTTCCAATAAAAAGATATAGAAATATGCAATATTTGGCACTCATCAAATACCCCCAAACCTGAATTTTACTTGTCCTCAAGTGAAACAAAAATGAAGAAATCCTAATTATACCACTGTCGCTGGTTTATCGAATGCATTTAGCGTATGCACTAAGCCTTTAAACCCCTAGGTGTCCCTAGTGGACGAGTTATAGTCTCGTGAGGGCTTACCAGAGGTGTACCTACAAAACCTTCTCAAACTTCAGAGCGTAATGGAGTCCTAAGCATCCAAGGAGCTATGAGGACATAAAGTTTCTGCATGCTAGTAACACGAAGTTAGAAATACCAAAGAACGTATTCTCATCCTTAAGAGTTGAGCGAGAAATAACCATAACATATGAAAGAATTCGGGTTCGAGAGTGATCACAATCCTCGACTTCTGCTTCACCAATAAGGTTTTATGATAATTGCACTCAAAAATACCGCTTTTTTTGTCTTTCATGTGTGCAGATAGGAGTAAAGAGTGAAATCCTGCACACGTTGAATGGTGGGAAGGAAAACTTTCCGAAATAATTTCTGGAGACTCCAAAAAATTGTGGACAAAAAGAATCTTTTTCTGATGATCTCTAAGAAAGGAAATCAATCATTACCAAGGATGGGAGTACTCACTTACCTTCACATCCGATCGGCAATCAACACCACTCTCACAGGATTCATAGAAACGTCTTCAATCTTCGCTCTTCGGTCTTCAACTGTTGATGATGAACTTCTTGGAACCTTGATAATTTCTAATCTTTCTCTTTAATTTCCTTGTTGCTTGAAATTTCCTCTTAAATTCTTCTTTTTTATCATGGTGTTATTTAAACAAAACTAGGAAAATAAACTACAGTTTTTTTTTTTCAAAACAACAAAATAAATAATGAAACTTCCATTGATGAAGGACTTTATCACTCACTTTTCCACAACTTGTATTGTATTGATTTCATAAACTTCACTAATTCTCATCTTTTTTTTTTCTTTGCTCTTGTAAGATAAGTCTTCACTAGTGTATAAAATTCTACTTTTTGTATTGTATCTTCACTTTTAAATAATACTTTTTATTTTCCTTGTATTGTTGCATGTAAACCTCGGATTATTTCAATTTTCTTCATGTATTCTGACGTTGCTCTGCTCGTTGATGATGATGTGTTTCTATGGGTCTGTTGATGTTGTCGAGAGAGAGAGTGGTGCCAACTGCAAATCAAACTACAAGAAGGAGTTTTCATCTTTAGACGTCATCCTCATGATTGGAAAAATTAGTACTCAATAAATCGAAAATAGTGCTGAAAGTGGTGCGAAGTTGGGTAGCTCACCATTCCTACCCGGAATTGACGTACGGTGACACACACTCTAAAAGGATTTTTTGGATAGTCACAAAAATATGAGGTGCCTCGCTTGATGTAAAAATAGGTAGTCTCCACTAAGGGTGATCAAAATTCAAATACCAAATATCTTTGTTGCACCTAATTTTGCCCACCGGCATGGTTAAATCCAACTTTAACGCTCAGAAAAACAAGAAACCCGATTGTGTTCTCCAGTATTTCCAAGTTCAGTTATTTCGGTCAGACTCTCTATGTAAACATAGCTAGAAGCATGCTAGTGACTCTAATATCTCTAAAAGTTGGAGGTTTTATGCAAATATTTACAAATTTTTTGAATTTTTTTTTAATGCAAAAGACTAAAAACTCTATATGCCAAATACTCCCCCAAACCTAAATCTAACATTGTTCCTCAATGTTTCAAAATAAGAGAAGAATTATAACAACATACCATGAGAACATTGCAGAGTAGAGAAAAGGAAAGAGATTATCGGATATCGGCAAAAGCAAAATTAGAGCTTCATTATTCAAGGATAGAATCCAACATTTTTCAGCTGAGATCATATTGGATTAGCGCAATATATACAAGATAAAAGAAGACTCAACTGGCTCAAGATAGACAACATTACCTACTGGATTATATACAGGGAGAATTCACCACACATTAACAATCTAAAGAGTTGAGGATCAATCCAAAAGACAGAATGCAGAAATATCAACAGTATCAAACATAGATAACATGAGAGGGTAAGCAAGACTGTGGATATAACTGAGCTACTCCCAAACCAAGATTTTTCGACACATACAATTTTTGGCACAAAATCCAACAATTTCAAGGGTGCATCATGCACAAGATCTAGTTCAAAGTGAATATGTTCAGGGATGGATGGAGAGACATGAGTAAACTCCAACTGTGGCCCATCAAAGGTATTATATTTAGCTGCAAAATAGTCCAAGAGGACTTGGGAGGCACACAGTTCCAGTCCTAGATTAGGTATTCTCAGAAAAGTTGGTTTTACAATTTTGTTACAAATGAAATCTAAGTTGGGAGGAACAGTCTCATTTTGTGACTTAGGTTGGTAAGTTGAAACATTTAAGTTGTTTTCATGTGTAAGATCATCAGTAGCATCACACACTCTTCCTAAGTCAGAAACAAGTAAATCATGTTCACTTTCATAGAACAGATCATCAAATCCCACATCAGAATCATCATTATCCAAAATGCCCAAATCAGAATCAAAAGAAGCAGCATATTGTGACCAAGGCAGGGAATCAGATGCATTTAGGTTACATTAATTTTTAGGAACAAAAATATTACTATGTAGTCTAGTTTTTCCCAAGTCAGAAACAAATAGTGCTCGGTCTTGCTCACAGTCATTGAACAAATCAGAAAACTCCAATTCAGTATCATTACCATTATTCAAAACTTTAGTCTCATGCATAGGTAAATCAAATGAGACATCATACTGTGACTTAGGAAGAGAATCATACACATCAATTATATTTTCATGCATATGAACATTACTGTCAACGAAAAATTCAACCTTACCTAAGTCAGACACAAGTTGTCTGTCATGCTCACTTTCACAGAAAAATTGAACAGGCTCCACATCAGTATCAACATCACATGTATATGCATATGGAATACTAGAAGAATCATCATTCATGAAGATCGAAGCAGAGAATCCCAATGTTTCTGAACCCAAAGGGTCCACAATATTTTCAGCATAAACATGTTCTTCTAACATAACATTATCATCATCATCATCATCATCATCATAACAGAAATACAATGCCCTATTTATAATCATAGTATGTCTAGTCCAATCATTTACCTCTAGATTAGGTTCATGTCCAATATCATTTGCATGATTAAGACTAGACACACTATTTTCACAATTTATTTCATTAGGAAAAACAAACATTTCATCTTGAAATTCCTCCCTTCCTACATTTTGTAAATGAATCAGATTCATCCTTAATATCATATTAAGTTGTTCAATGGAAGGGGAGTCTTCAATAGTGGGTATCCTTGTTTCATATGGATATTCAGTACATGGTTGAGCATGAGGTTTACTGCCGAAGGGAAATTTAGATGTGTTTCTATATGGATGATCATGCAGTGCTTGCAATTCAAATCTAGCATTATTTTTTTCAATCAGTTTAAGGTTTTCCATAACAGATTGCATACAAGGGCTCATGGGAGTACAAAATTGTTCAACATTCCCTGGTGATGGATAATACATGTGTGAGTAGTCATTAGGGTCTGTGTATTGAGGCTCAGGTATATGAAAATGTTCATAATAATAATCCCTATAACTATTGACATCATGGTCTGTTGGAAACTCATAACATGAAACATGATCTTGTGCAGGTTCTCTAATGTGTTTGTGCGATGAAATCTCATCCCTAGTTGCAAACCAAAATGGAAAATCAATTTGGAGTGAGACAATACATGATGTCTGAATTGTTCTGGTGGGAGACATGTACTCATGGAGAGTATGGGGTCGATTCGTAACATCACTCATTGTCTCAACTGGGATGGGTTGACATGGGCGTGTCAACAACTGGGAATGGGTTTCAAGCAGGAAATTTTGATGAATACTAACTATGCAATCTACTCAGTCATAAAGATATACACCCAGGTCCTAGTGAGACATTAACCAAGTATATTCATTATAATTCCTAAAACACATATGTACACACACAGAGTATACGAGTATACTTACCTCCGAGAATGCCCTAGAATATGAACAACATCAGTGTTCTTCCTTCCTTTTCATCTTTTTCTTGGCCAAAGTAGGGGTCTATCTAGCACCGCCGGCACATGACCGGATGTAGGCACGACAGATAGATGTGTTCTGTCCCTTTTTACTCCTTTTTGACTTTCACAGCAGAGGTTCAGGTACCTGGATTCTCAAGAGAAGATTTCAGTACACAGAAATATAAATACACAGGAAGTATGAAACTGTTACTGCAACTGATTGTGAAATGATGTGATGCACGGAGATAAAAAGGGTGAGTGAAGATGAAACCAACACGCAGTGAACCGATGGATAAACTTTAAACTGCTACAGGGTGCTGACAAATAACTCTACAGATGATTTTCCTACAGCTGCATATTATATTTGAAAATAGTGCAACATTAGTACGATGCAGCTGAAATGGGGACAAATTAGCACTGCAGGATTGGCTAGCACAACCAAAGGTTCAGAAATCTCAAGGGGGATGTCACAATGCAGCTGAGATATGGGCAACTCAGGCTATGCAGTTCGAGTTCAAGTACAGGTGACAAAATGAAACTGTAGGTATTAAAACCAAGACAAAGACATCACAATCTTATATGACTTACTGAAGGATATATACAGGGCGACAATAACATGAGCTACTTTAAAATAACATAGAACTATGCGAGTGCAAAAATACATCTAAATGATGCGTCTAATAACCATGACCTAAATGCAAGATGATAAATTACAGGGTGATAGATGCTTTTAAACTATAAATACAGACAGAATGCACAAATTACAGGGTGATAGATGCACAAACTATAGATGCAAAGGCAGGTTACAAATTGCAATGACTAAAGAACTGAGAAAGAAAACGGAAGAAAAACTAGCAAATATGAAGATGAAAATGAAAACAAAACTTACAGCTAATATGTTACGGAACTAATTTACTGTCTGATGAGGTGAAAATTATATACACAAATGATGGAAATAACTAAGTTAAACTAAGGATAGATGAACTGCATAATGCAATGACATATGATTTTAACTATGAAGGATATATGATGATGCGGGTGAAAGAAAAATCAAAACTATAACTATACTTATTAACATGATGCAAACTATAACTACGGAATGTAACAGACTTAAACCAGGTAGAGAACAATGACAGTAAACTAACTGAAATAAAAAGATGAATTGATGCAAATCTAAGTAACACCTACTGTTATGCAAGAATCAGCCAGCACAAAGAGAACAGATGAAAGGTATATACAGATGGATCAAAATGACTACATTATAACAATGACAGCAAGATAATAAAAAATTCTAAACACATATGTACAAGGTTATACAAAAATAAGTAAAGTCGAACCACAGAAACAATTACACCGCTACCGAGTCCCCGTAAGCGGCGCCAAAAACTTGGTAGGTCTATAAACAAGCCTACAATGACTGCAAGTGTACATTGCCTTATTGTATATAGTGCAAATACAGGTCGATCCTCAGGGAAAAGGTGGGTGTAAGTTGAAGCTACGGTCTTACTAAAACTGATTCGAAACAAGAGTAACCAAAAAGGGGGGTTCTTTGTCGATACGGCTAGATGATGGTAGTGACTGAAATAGTAAAACAGAATGCAAAGCGATGATAAAGAGGATACTAGGATTGTCAAATCCACCACTAACTCACATTATGTATTCAGAAAATTATACTACTCTTGTCCTTGTAACAGATAAGGGAGAAGTGTCAAGTCTACCACTTACCTAAGGTGTTTCACCAATGGATAGTTCAATCACAACTAAGGTATCTTTCCAAAGCACTAACTGTCTTCTCAGGGAAAAATTAGTCTAAGGATCAATAACAATCTGGTTAAGCTTGAGTTGCAGCATAATCAACACAGTGGGATTCTAACTACAATGGATACATGGCATACACTGTGAAAGCAAAATGTTGACGTACTAAGATTCAATTCTATCTTAAAACAATTTAAACATTCAAGAGTAACATAAACAATATGAATAACATAACAGAGAGTCGGGGTTTCATCTAAACCCTAGTTATGAAATTAGAACATGATGATAGTACTGAAAAAAACATAAACTACTACTTGGTGCACCGGCTAATCCAGGCATGAGTTTTAAATACAATTCTCATCCCTATTTATACATGAAAATCTCCCAATTAGACTTCAATTCACAAATTGATAGAGACCCACTCACCATAACTTCCTGAATTTCTTGTCCCCTCTGCTTCTTCTTTGCAACTCTTGATTTGATGTTTGCTTTTAGCTATTGAAGATAACCTAACTCTATATCTCTCTCAACCCTAGCTTCTAGGGTTACCGTTCTTGATAAGAGAGAATATAAGATGGATAGAGATAGAGAGTAGAGGTCTGATTGATGGCTAGTTGAGAGGTGGCTGTGCTCAGAGGTTTGTCGGGGGTGGAAGTGACGGAGGGATGTTTTCTGCAGATCTTGGAGAGAAAAAGGAACGCAATTGAGGTGTGTTTGGTTCTGTTCGAATAAGGGAAGAAGATAGATGGTTCTCCGGCGTTGTCCTGAAACAACAAATATCGATGTACCGCGTGTAGGTGCCATTTGATGTTCATCAACTACATCGAATCTGACGGATCGAAATGGTTGTAGGCTTGGGTCTTGGATTTCATCTCTTCTAAGCCCATGTCTTCTTCAAAGCTATTTTCTCAAGCCCACTTCTAGTTTTGAGTCGTGCAAACGATATTCTTCACTCGCGGATGAGGTGCCAACAATATCCTTCACTGCCTTTTTGCGGGAGCTTTGTTGTGTCTCCTCCGTTGTCCCCAATTCTCTGCTATTTTGGTTTATCCAATCATCCAAGCTTTATTTACTTCCTAAAAACACAAAATTAATTAGTACAAGTATTTATTCTTGAAAACGAAGAAAATACAGAATTTGGGATAATATATGATTTTAAAGCGCAAAAGATGAGTTAGTTGCCAATAAAAAGGTATAGAAATATGCAATATTTAGTACTCATCAATAGCCATTAACAACACGTACCCATGTTTGAAAATCACGAGCTTGAAGAAAAGCACGCATAACAATTTTCCACCATCACTACACCATTTTAAGCAATTAGCAACTCAGATTAGCAACAACAATGGTGCCGTTGCTAATTTTCTTATGCGAATGTCTATTGCTAATTTTTCGCAACGGCGGATTGCTGTTGATAATTTTGCAGCCGCAATTTTTCGGTTGCGAATAGCAACTGCTGTGTACTCAAGCATGCGAAGTGCGCGTGTGGTCGGGAACACTAAGACTACTTTTTACGCTTAAGTCAACCTTCGGTCAAGTATTCTTTTTTATTTTTCCACCCTTCAGCCATATCTACTAAATATCCTTCCTCGTGTTTTCCTTCTCATTTTCATTTTTTCTCCGACACAGAACACCTCTCTTTCATCTCCTCTCCACAGAAGCTATGAAGAACCACTGAAATCAACCAGGTTTTAAGTCTCTTTCATAATCTTTTCGTTTCAGTTTATAGGGTTTAGAGATTTTACGATTTTAGAGATTTTGATTTCTAGGGTTTCAGCTATGAATCTTTTTTTTCATTTTAGTTTATCTAGTTTAGGGTTCTATCTGTGAATCTGTTACTTTCGATTTTAGGGTTTCATTTTTGAATTTGCTATTTTCATTTTTTGATTTCGGTTTTTTTCAATTTCAGTTTTTAATTTCTTCTTTATCTTTCGGTTTTAGGGTTTCATATGTGAATTAATACGAATTTATTTTTTCCATTTTAGGGTTTGTCAAGGTTGAAGAACTGAAGTTAGTGGGTCGATCTGTTTTCTTTTGTTGTTGCTTTTTTTCTTTTGTGAAGTTTTTGGTTTTACTGATTTGGATACAGTAACAAGAGTGAAACCTACGAAAAATGAGACTAAAGAGAACTTTGAGCATTTATCATGCAAATAAGTAGGTACTACTGTTGCTTTCAAGTTGAATTTGTTTTTCTTAGTACTAGAAATCTGGTTGTAGTGGATGTCGGTATCCTTTCGTATTGAGCAGAAGAGACTCAAACACTAATAGATGATAAGGTTTGTTCTCCATGTTGTAGTGGAGACCATTATAAGATGTAATTAGTGATTTTCAATAGCTTATCTTTGAAATAATTTGGTTATGTACCAGCTCATCGATCCGATCCCGATGTATTTGTTAATTTTTCAGAATAGTCTGTTTATTATATCTAGTACGAAATCAAAATATCCTGCGCTACAATTGGATTTGAGGTAATGTGGCTGAAATTAAAATATGTTATTATGTTTGTCTTACATAGCCAAGTAATTGTTTGTTGAATGCTCTACCAACTATTTCAAATTGCTTCCCTTTCAGATTGATATCAGATCTTGTTGTTGTCATTGTGTCTGCAACTTGTGGAGGAATTGCGTTTGCTTGTGTTGGACAGCTGGTGAGAACATTATTATGAAAAAAGCTTTGATTGTAATGATTATTATTTTGTAGCTTTAATTTGGATGTAACCATGTTATCTCTTAAACGATCCCGCAACTCCTGAAATTGTGGCAGGTTATCACAGGATCTGTAGCAGGATCTCTTGTATAAGACCTGGAAGTTTGAACTTTATTAGCGAAATTGTGCAAGTAAGTTGCTTTCCTAGTGTTTCAACTTATAAAAGAATGATATATGAAGTTTTTTGTTTTATGTTTTTTCTAAAATATTTGCTGAATCACATAATTTGGATTCAGCCGCTCTTCTTGCAAGGTATGCACCGATTCCTGCGAAGTCGCTGAGATTAGGCTCAATTAGAAAAGAACGAGGGAGTGATATGACAAGATGGTATCATCCAACTTGCTTTCCTACTGATTCAAAGTCCATCTATGTAGATGAGATTGATGGATTTTCATCACTTGAGGTTTGTGTGGCTCAAAGTTCTGACTGTTTTCTAAGTTCACTTCTAAGTTTTTCTGCGTTTTTGCTTTTTCCTATTTTTTTCTTTTCAAATTTTTTTATGTTTGCATTTTAATTGTCTAAAGAGGTGAGCACTTGAGCTAAAGTGTTGCAATCTTCTAGTCTTGCATTATCTTTTTAACTTGATTATTTGCCTTTAGTGGGACCTGTTATAATTTGAGCCAGTTGATTTAGTTATTTTACCTTATGAGTTTTCATCTCACTAAACCAATTCAGCGTGATTAGGTTGTGGTTGAAGGAAGTGATGGCCAAAGCTCGAAAGAATTTAAAATGAGGAATTTTCTCTAAATGACTAGTTAGACCTATTTTTATTATGCCGTTAGTGGTTGTTTTTTATTAGCATCTCTCTTATCATTTTTATGCATTTCAGGTTCGTAAAACAGATGAAACTATCATGGACAAAGGCAAGGAAAGTAGTTCCAAGAAACTGAAGGTAAATGGATGGTTATTTATTGATTTTTTTTTGAGTTAGGGATGCATTTTATTTCCGCTAAATAATTAAAAATATATGCATTTATTGCTAGGTAGCTGAGTTGGAGATAGCTTTCTCTATTTCCGATGTACAGAAACAGTACAAGGTTTGTGATATACATGGTCTTCATTTATTCTCTCTCTCTTTAGATTTATATGTTGCATCACTTAAATTCTTATCCCTCGCTACATTCTTTATTCAAGTGAAAGTTTTTTTCTTTTTGTGATACAGGACTCTACATTGGAAAGCTTTCCAAACACTTATCTTTCTGAAGAGGGTGAGATGCTTTTCCCAAATTTTCTTCTACTTTTGGTCATGTTGCAGTCTTAAGCTTCCTTAGTTAAATAATTCTAGATCTTGTATTATCATATGTGAGATTTTGATTTTCTGTACAATCCTGTAGTAGTGACACATTTATGTTCAGAGGGGTTGTTGTTAGTTCTAACTTTGAATTGAGAACATTACGACTTCGTAACTATTTTGCTTAAGAAAAAACAGGTTTGTTGTTGGTTTCATCACATAGAAGTGGCAAATGAAATATGCATTATGGCTTCTGCTTCACTAGTATTTAGTACACACTAATTTGGTATGATTTCGTCTTTTAAGTTTTTCATAGGATGAAGGTCTTAGTGATTCAGTAAAGATTGTCGCGTTTGGTTTTGATGGCTGTCTTGCGAACACCGATGTGAGAAGGTAATGTAATTTTTTTGAAAACATTAACCGTTTGTACTCTGAGATTGTTTTTGTTGCATATCATGTATTGTATGCCATGTCCAAGATTATAAGTGTCCAGCTCATGTTTAATATGCTCTTCCCAACTTTTTCCATATCTGTCCTTGTGATCATATTTTTAAAGGGTAATACTAATGAAGGTTGAAAAAGTAAGAGTTGTTTGTGGTCTTTGGAGCCCTGGCATGGGCATAAGATATGAAAGATCCTACTAAGCTCAAAATAAAAAAATTGGAGGCCTGGCATGGGCATAACCCTGGTCTTTATGAATTTTATTGATATACATGATTCACCTCGACACTTTTGGCTCTTCTCAGCTGTTTCAATCGATGAATTTGCACCTGGTATCAAGGAAATTTTTAACTTAGTCTTTCCCGGTCAAAGGTCTGGCAAGATAATTGTTTATCGTCATCGAAATTCCCTTGACCAATGCTTCTACATGTTACGATATTTAAATAACCCAGGTCTTTAAATTTTTTATTGATTTACATGATTCATCTTGACACTTTTAGCTCTTCTCAGTTGTTTCAATCGATGAACTTGCACCTGGTATCAAGGAAATGTTTAACTTAGTCTTTCCCGGTCAAAGGTCTGACAAGATAATTGTTTATCGTCATCGAAATTCCCTTCACCAATGCTTCTACATGTTATGATATTTAATGAGTTTTGTTCTGTGATTTGTACAGAATTGCGCAAAAGAAGCTAAACTGGGACCTTCCAGTAGCTGAACAGGTTGAAATTTAGATACTAAAAGATTGAATGAGAGTAAGAGGGAAGTTGTTGCTGGTCATTGAGCACACCATTCTCGAAGTGAGATCTACTTTCAAGTTATTTGTGTGTGGATGTGGGTATAGTTTTTTCAAATTGTATAACTTTTCAATAACATGGACTCAGTTTATTTGATTGTGTAAATTTTCCAACTGTTAATGGGTTCTCTGTTTATTTGATTTCAAAAATGCTTTGTATGTTATGTTTATTTCCATATGGAGTTATGGAAAGGGAAACTTAATATCCTGAGCCGTGACTTAAAAGGAAGTTATGGCTAAAAAATGAAGCCATAACTTAGAATCAAAGCTGTGGCTTAGAACGAAGCCGTGGCTTAGAATGAAGCTGTGGCTTTGATTCAAGGCTTTGGCTTGGTTCTTAGCCTTTCTTTTCCTGTTGCGAAAAATATTAGCAAGGGAGACTAGTTGTTGCGGATAAAAACTTTAGCAACGGCAGACGAGTTGCGAAATTCCGTTGCTGACCTATATTAGCAACAGAGCTTGTTCCGTTGCTAAAAATTGCGACACCGTGTTTAGCAACGGCAAAAGTCAGTTCGACCCCGTTTGGCAACAACTATAGTACGTTGCTAATACCTTAAAATGGTGTAGTGCATAGGTAGTTTGAGCCATCTAAGATTGGTGGTACATTTATGGAGATATAATTCCTGTCCATAGAGTCAGATCGCTACAAACACAGACTTATAAGGTCTTTAAACATGTTTGCCTGCTCTGATACCAATTGAAAAAGCGGGGGTCTAACAACCACACCCAATATTTGTATTAGCAATCTGTATGGACTAACTCCAATATACTTTTAAGACAATCAACTAGACAGTCAGACTCAATCTTAATAAAAGTATATCAAAGAGTTATATCTCTCTTTCTCGATTCAATACTTACTCAAGCAAATGGAAATCTGCGAGTCCAATTGAATACAAGAGAAATCACCTCAACGGTACCAAAGACCAATGTTCAAGTATCAATCAACAACCAAAGGTTGGATTTCCCAATTGATTGATTTAATTATATAATGTGGATAATTATAACAAAATATATAACAAAAAACCTGTGATATTTCCCAATTAACCTGTGATATTTCAATTATATAAAAAAATATAATGCGCAAAAGAAATAACACAAACACCAGAAGTTTTGTTAACGAGGAAACTGCAAATGCAGAAAAACCCCGGGACCTAGTCCAGATTGAACACACACTGTATTAAGCCGCTACAAACACTAGCCTACTACAAACTAACTTCGGTCTAGACTGTATTTGAACCCCAATCAATCTCACATTGATCCAAGGTACAGTTGCGCTCCTACGTCTCTGATCCCAGCAGGATACTACGCACTTGATTCCCTTAGATGATCTCACCCACAACTAAGAGTTTTTACGACCCAAAGTCGAAGACTTTAATAAACAAATCTGTATCACACAGAAAAGTCTGCGGTAATAGTTAAATCCGTCTCCCACAGAAATACCTACGAGTTTTTGTTCCGTCTTTTGATAAATCATGGTGAACAGGAACCAATTGATAAACCAGACTTATATTCCCGAAGAACAGCTCAGTATTATCAATCACCTTACAATAATCTAAATCGTATGATGGTGAAACTAGATATTGTGGAATCACAAACGATGAGACGAAGATGTTTGTGACTACTTTTATATCTTGCTTATCGGAGAAATCAATCTCAAGTCAATCCTTATGATTGTACTTAGTACGATAGAAACAGCAAGATCAGATCACACAACTACAAGAAAAGTAGTGTCGGTCTGGCTTCATAATCCCAATGAAGTCTTCAAGTCGTTAACCTACAGGGTCTCGGTAGAAACCTAAGGTTAAAGAAGAATCAACTCTAGCTAATACAACTAGTATCACACAGAAGATGTAGGGGTTAGGTTTCCCAGTTGCTAGAGTTCTCCCTTATATAGTCTTTCAAATCATGGTTTGCAATCAATGTTAGATTAGTAACAAAGCATTCAATATTCACCGTTAGATGAAAACCTGATTAGATTCAAGCTAATATCTTTCAACCGTTAGATCGAAACTTAGCTTGTTACACACAAATGAAATGCACGTTTATTTAGGTTTGTTTAACCGTGCCCAAACATGTACATCTAGTTGGTTCAACAGTAGTTAACAAAATGGTTAGCCATATGAGCACTTTCATATCAACCATATTCTTCTTTACCACAACTAGTTCAAATGACTCAAATGAACTAGTTAGAGAGTTGTTCAATTGCTTAGATCTTTATAATAAACAAAATTGAAAAAAAAAACGATTTGATTCACTCGAATCGATTCATGAACTTTATAGCCACGGTTTGCATACTTGCATTCCTTAGTTTATATAAGTTTAAGTTCACGAATAATCGTTTTTAGAAAATAACCAACTTAAGTAAGCGGACTGGTACGCGGTCTTAAGTACCCGGAATAAGTTTGTAAATAGTTCACAAACTCCAGCAGATTTTCTCGGAAAGAGAAACTCCGACAGTACGCGGACTCTGTTCCGGTTTTCGTGAGCAACAAAGTACGCATACTTTGGTTCAAGGAATAAGGACTTATACATGTATGAGTTACCACACAATTCTTATACCCAACAATGGTTATATAATCTAAACTCTCATTTCAATCATTGAAACATTCTTAGAGGACGTTATATAGTTGTTGTTCACAAATCATTTTTCGTCAAAGATATTTTCAAGTGATTGAAACTTAACATGACTTTCGTCACTAGTAAAAATGAACTTTGCCAAAGCGAAAGCTTACCAACACATATTTCGAGAAATATATAAGCGAGATAAACTCGGATCGAAATAACAAATGTGTATAATCAAAGTCTATATAGCAAAACGATTTTTGTCTCAAGATAGGAGATAGAGTAGATAGACTTTTGAGTGATAGATAAGTTCAAGTCTCCATATACCTTTTATTCGATGAAGTTCCACCGGTTCCTTGAGTAGTTCTTCGTCTTTGTATGATGATCGCCATGGAGTCTTGAGCTCAACTACACTTTCTATCATAGTCCGAGACTTAGCTAATAGTAGACTAGAAATCAAGACTTATAGTTTTGATCACTAACATTGACAAACATGCTTAAGATAGCAATGCATGCGATTTCGACCGAGCAGTGCTCTAACAAAAAGGCACAAAATGAGGTATCAATATTACTTATTATTCGCCCCTCTTGTGGATCGTAAGCTTGTCAGGAATTTAGTAATAACATGCTAATATTCTGATTTTTTATTTTTCTAATGGTTTGCATATTGTCGAGCAGTGAAGATATCACATCCTTTCTACTAAACGTCAACAGAGTGCCAATGATCAAGTAACTGCATCTTTCCTAAAGGTTATGGTCTATGACGTGCATTTCATTATAGTTGATACTTACCTTGAATCTTTTCTTTGGAGGCTTCTTGCAATACTGGTTCAGAGGTATTTGTATCTTATGTTGGACGCTTAAATAAACTGTTGAATGTCAAACTTTTAGTTCTCTTGTCACTGCTCTATTGCCTTTTGTCAAACTAAGTTGTGATTTTCAGGTATTTATTCTTACTCAGTATATTTGAATGATTTCCAATACAATTCACTGTTGGAAGAGATTTTTTGATTAACTTTCCAATTCTCTTTGCATATGCGGCAAACAAAGAAATACATAACGAGAAATTCCCAGGACTCTTTCATGAGATGAGTGGTTTTATGAAGAGATGTCTCTCTCAACAGGTAAATGTTCTCTTGAACTTTTGTAATCATTTTTGATATATGATGATATATGTTCTGGTGGAGACCATTACATGTTACATGATTATTCACATACTTGTGAATTTATTTTTAATTTGTCTAGATACCGGACATGCTTAACTAGTTCGGTTGGTATACGTAGGATGCCTTCTATACAAATGTGATATCAGAAGGTTAAAGCAAGGGCTACAAAGGTTAGAGTTGTTCATATACTGTAGTAATTTCTTACATCATTCTTTCTACTTTTATCATCTTAAACATGGTGTGTGAGAACTAGCCAAATTTTGGAACTTGAACCAAAACTATAGGTTATTCGCTTAAAGTTTTCCAATTGACACATTTATTAGCTGCGAGGATGCATTCGATTTTTGTTCATCATGTATCTGTGATGCTATAAGAACTATAAAGTTAATTATTTCTTAGCATGATTTGACCCAATTGCATTTGCTTTTCCAGAAAAACGACGTGTGGAGAACGATGTATATAGCATCGGTTACATATTACTTCGAATGCTTGTTGGACCTACAGCTGCTGGAAGAGGAGAATCATATTTGTTGAACAAAAGATAAGGTCAATTCATTGTCTAGAATACTACTGATTGTCTAATTTACTGCTGGTGTTGATACATGAAAAAATAATTTCCCTTAACTAGGATGGGGTGCCCCAAAGAGGGGAAAGGCCACACACAAAACATGAGGACTTGGGGACTAAGGCCCAAGTCTACCAAGGAAGTATCCATAAGATGGAAGGGACAATGAAGGAATTAACAAGGAAGAAGAAGGTTATATTAGAGAATGGATGGCATTAATAGTAATTAAGGAGGTTTAGGACACATGGCAAGATGCCATAAAAAGAAGGGGCTTTTGGAAAGTCTATATAAAGAAGGACAAAGTACAATGGAAAGACAACTCTCTCTCATACTATTCTAATAAAAGTGAGGTCATGTTGGTGCACTAGGACGGGTAGGACCTAACGAGAATTCCGGTATTAACATTTGGCGACCGTACCCGGAGGCTCGCGCCTAGTCCACCATGATGCATCCGAGTGATACAAGCCCAAACGTGGAAGGAAACCAACCAACCAGCCGTCCCATCAACTTGGATGAAGTAACAATAGAGGATGGGGATAGTGAAGAAGATGTGCCACTCGATGGACAGCTAGGAAGCGTCCCCCAAAATAGGGAAATAGGCATCACACGCGAGGAGAACACACAAACAGCTCGGCAATCGAAATCCACGGCCCCAAACATGCAAGATATGTGGAAAGAATTAGAAGAGCGATCACAAAAGAGACGAGCATTAGAAGAATGGATAGCAGAAGCTGTAATAGCATGAAAAAACACCTCTGGAGAAGCAATGGAGACGGAAAGATATCAGAACACCAAGAAGACAGCAACTACACGAGAGGAAATTGTAAGATACTTGGAGCAAAATTACCACATCACGAAACAAAATAATCACTATCAAACAAACAACCCATACCCAATAAACATCCGAGAGTATCAATATCCCTAAGATTATGTCTCTCATAAATTCAGAACGTACGATGGAGAAGGAAACGCGCGAGAGCACCTTAGCCATTTCCTTTCAGTTATGAACGACAGGTTCTCCGATGAAAAGCTATGTCTAAGGGAGTTCCCCAAGTCTTTGAAAGGAACAACATTTACTTGGTATGATAACTTGAAGGCGGAAAGCATAGACTCTTGGACGACCATGATCTCGATGTTCCTAGGAAAGTTCTACTCCGCTAAGCGGAAGGTTACGTTAATAGACTTAAGTAAAAATGGTCAGAGGATGGGCGAGGAAATAGGAAAATATATCATGAGATTTCGAAGGTTGGCATTGTATTGCCATGAGGATGTCAGCGAGGTGGAGCTCGTAGAAATATGCGTGCGAGGAATGGTGCAATCCTTCAAAGGAAGTCTGATCAATTTTAGATTCCAGACTTTTGTTGAACTGGAAGAAGCAGCCGAAATAATTTCCGACTGCATAGAAGAGTTGCCCGCAAATCTCAACTGGCGCTACACGGTAAGTACCACGTCTGCAATTCCCTATAACCCGAGGCCTAACATTAATGAAAGTGGAAACCGACAACAAATGAGTGACCCTCCCAAAAAAAAAGCAGATGGACCAGAAAAGATTCAAGAACCCCTCCTCCTCCATTGCCATATGGAAGGGATCAAACAATTGGGCTCCTTAATCAATGGGTCGCTAGGGGCGAGGTACAACTACCCCTAACAGTGGTAGATATCAACAAAATGAACAAAGATGCTGCAAGATACTGTCATTATCACAGGAGGATGGGGCACCCAACAGTAGAGTGTCTCTCAATAAGAAGTATATTCGAACAAAAACGCGAATCCGGGGAGTTTGAAGTGACGAGGCAGATGGTCGAAAGCGACCCCTTCCCGCGTCACTAAAAAAAGAAAAGAGCGGGAAAATCAGGTGTAATGATACAATTTTAAGCTCTAATTCAAACTTGTAAATTGTGCTTTTCGGTAAGGAGGAAGGTTCTTTAAAAAGGAAAACTCTCAAAAGCTTGCGGGACGCCGATGGTGCACGGTCGACTGACAAAAGGTTGCGGGAACGCCAATGACGCCCGATCGACTGACAAAAGGTTGCGGAACGCCAATGGCACCCGATCGACTGACAAAAGGTTGCGGAACGCCAATGGCGCCCGATCGACTGACAAAAAGTTGCGGGAATTCCAATAGCGCCCGATCAACTGACAAAAGGTTGTGGAACACTAATGGCGCTCGATCGACTGACAAAAGGTTGCGTGAATGCCAATGGCGCGCGATCGACTGACAAAAGGTTGCGGGAACGCCAATAGCGCCCGATCGACTGACAAAAGGTTGCGAGAATGCCAGTGGCGCCCGATCGACTGATAAAAGGTTGCGGGAACGCCAATGGCGTCCGATCGACTGACAAAATGTTGCGGGAACGTCAATGGCGCCCGATCGACTGACAAAAGGTTGCGGGAATGCCAATGGAGCCCGATCGACTAACCAAAGGTTGCGGGAACGCCAATAGCGCCCGATCGACTGACAAAAGGTTGGGAACGCCAATGGTGCCCGATCGGCTGACAAGACCGCGGGAATGCTAATAGCGTACGATCGGATAACATATACCCCGCCCTCTCGTTCCCCAATTGAGAAAAAACAAAGGGGGGAGTAGGCGTGTTCATCATGTTTCCGCCCCCCTCCCCTACAAGTAAAATCAAACAAGTGGGGGAATAGGCATGTTTCTTGTATGCCCTGCCCTCCCGCATCCTATCACAAAAACAAAGGGGAGTAGGCGCGTTCATCATATGCCCCCCCTCCCCTACAAGTAAAATCAAACAAGGGGGAATAGGCGGGTTTATCATACGCCCTCCCTCCCACATCCTAGATTTATACAAAAGAATGGGGGAGTAGGCGCATTCATCATATGCCCGCCCCCTCCCCTACAATTAAAATCAAACAGAGGGGGAGTAGGCGCGTTTCTTGTATGTCCTGACCTCCCGCATCCTATCACAAAAAAAAGGGAGAGTATGCGCATTCATCGTATGCCCGTCCCCTACCCTACAAGTAAAATCAAACAGTGGAGCAGTAGACGCATTTCTTGTATGCCCTGCCCTCCCACAGCCTATCACAAAAATAAGGGGGAGTAGGCGCGTTCATCATATGCCCTCCCCCCTCCCCTACAAGTAAAATCAAACAAGGGGGAATATGCGCATTTATCATATGCCATGCCCTCCCGCATCCTAGCTTTATACAAAAGCAAGGGGGAGTAGGAACGTTCATCATATGCCCGCCCCTCCCCTACAAGTAAAATCAAAAGGAGGGGGAGTAGGCGCGTTTTTTGTATGCCCTTCCCTCCCGCATCCTATCATAAAAACAAGGGGGAGTAGGCGCGTTCATCATATGCTCGCCCCCCTCCCCTACAAGTAAAATCAAACAAGGGGGAATAGGCGCGTTCATCATACGTTGGGTATAATCCTAAGCACAAACGCCCAAGCATAGTACTTCGAAGCAAGTTATTACCGCAACAAACAACAAAATGAGAATAAAAAACATGCATAAACTTAAAGAACGATAAAACTTTAAACATTAATCCAACTCCACAAGATTGAGGGTAGAAAGGAAGAATGAAAATTATTTATGAAGAAAATAAATCAAGCACAAGGTGAAAACACATCAAATGGATTGAAGAGAAGACAGTTCTTGCCGCTTCTGCTCAAGGGCATCCCGAACATTCTTCTCTGCGGTCTCCGTCCGGATCATCTCATCACTCGCCACTCCTACCTCGGCAAGAAATTGGTTCACTACCTTTTTTTTTGTGTGGTTGCCTCAGAGCATTTGTTTAGTTCCTCATCGAGTTCAGTTATCCGAGATGTGAGTTGGACGCGGGGGTCTTTACGATTCTTCACTTTCAGCAAAAATCCCTCAAACCAGCTTATAGGAAACTTCAAATTAGTGGTCTCCCGTACGGAAGCTTCCCATCTACTGATGGTGGCCGCGTCAATAGGACCATCCTCCACCTTGGTAAGTTCTTTGGAAACCTCCATCAAGTTCTTGGTCATATAACACAACGTCCTCATATCCAATAGACCAGCCTTAACCATGTGGCCACCGGTCCGCTCCATAATGTCCTTGTAAGCGTCAGCAAAAGGTGATGGAACCCAAAACCCATAAACTAAAGTATGGGCGGCGGGGTCGACCCCAGCCGCGACAACATCTACCACCATAGGAAATTGGAGTTGCGCGCTCGACACCATGAGGGGAAATTCTGTTTGGGTACCATAGGGCACGCCCGTTTGAGATCCACCGTTGTCCTTACGAACGTGTTTGGAACCACTATCACCACCGGCACTTATGCGCCGACCGACGTCTGCACCAGGGATCTCGGGCTTGCTCCCTCCCTTACGATTACTACCCATGATATAATAGAAAAATCAAGCTTCAGTCAAGGACGCGGATTTCAAGAGATGACAGGATACAAACACGTACATATTAGGTTTCTATACCAACCTCGGACGCGGCTTGATGTGGCAGAGGATCAATATCCTTGTCGCGGGATATAGAGGAACCAGAAGACGATGTTGGATCACTCGCAGCACGTAGAAATTCAAAAGTGAGTAACATGGCGAACAAATGTGCAGATTTATAAATAAAAAAACAGGAGAGAGAGAGAGACATTGATAACTTCAGAAAGAATATTAGTCACCTTGAAAACCACCTTTGGGGACTGCCACGTGGGATGAGGACCCACCAAACACAGAACGATTGGGCCCATATGGTCTCATTGATTCCAGGACAGCATTGAGAGATACATGAACTTCACCGCTAGCATGAATAGTCTGAGCCCGAATAGGGTGGATGGATAACACACTAAGACGCGGTGAGACCCATCCGCCACCCTCGGACAAACTAATTCCGAGATTGTTCAGCTGATCAGCAAAAGAGGGATTTGGATCCTTGACGGAACCTTGAAGAGATTGCGATACGCCCCTTTGACGAGACAGTCCAAATTGCAAGGGAGACACGTTAGTGTAGGAACAAGGGCGCAAAGGAGGATCTAAAAATTTTGCTGCTTCACGCCTAGATTTTTTAGCAAGGATCTTCTTGGACCAGTCACTCTCATGCATGTTCAAATATTCCTTTATACATTAAGAAGGGGGTTTCCATCCCATGTAACTAGAAAGAGGAGCACCCTGAGAACACAATTGAGCCAGTCGCCCTTCAGCGTCCAGATTGGTTTCAAAAAATAAAATAAAGAGGGGGATGAAGGGGACCATATACTAAGAAAAATAAACGATTAATAAATACCTGAGCTGCCAAAGAACTCGGAGACGGCTTGGATACGTTCAAATGAGGGGGTTTGCGATTGGAAAAATTTGTCTCTTTTTTCGGCTGAATGGGATCACAACCTTCAGAGGGTCCCAAGAAGTCACGATAAGCTCCAAAGGGCGTCCCTTGGTGCCCAGAGGAAGATGATGCACCATTGCTACGGCGTCATCAAATTTAATCCTCCCCATGCGTGGAGTGCTTTAAGGTCTTTATAAGATAAGTTTTTAGGGGGAACTGGCTCCCGCAGAGGGAAATTCAAAGCGCGACATCGCATCAAAAGTTGATAATTATGGGCACCTTCGGTAACTGCCTAGGGTCCGGAAGAGGATGCTTGAATGCGAAATCAATCCCCTGATTAGCCAAGCGCACCGGTCCTTTGAAGACATAGCGGTTGAAACTAGCAATGACGTCTGAGGTGTCCGTGCTCTCCGGAGGGGGGAATCTAAGAGGGACTCCTTGGTCAAATCCGACTTGACGAGCCAAACGATCGGGGTTGTAAGACACGGCTATAAATTTACCAGCATGAAAACCAGGTAACACCGCCATCACCGAGTCAATGTCTGACCCTAATAATAACTGCGTCAAATCCAAATTCGCATCAAAGGATGCAATAAAGTCGTAGTGGGCCGGAACGGATCAACCGTCATGCTAGGGGAATGGCTCAAAATCCTTAGACGTGTCTAAGAACCGCGTTATATCCCCCCTCGGTACTGTCCCCTTCTTGCGCAAGAGTGCCATGCGGGGATAACTGTAATCAACTGGAACCTTTCTCACCGAGCCATCGTCTTGTTCGACATCCTTTTCGCGGCGAATCTCCAATCCATGGGGATCAGAGGAATATGGAGTAATGTGTTCCCAATACCACGCAAGCATGAAGGAGGCAGGAATATATGTCTCGACCTTATGGGTTGACCCCACCGATTGAATATCCAGGTAAAACAAATCCAAGTGCCGGTATAGGCCGCCCAAAAACATATGAGCGAGAGGAAAGGAAACCCCGAGGGACAATAACACCTCCATTGGAACCAGCTCGTTATTTATCGTGTCCTGAGGACTGTACTCAAATACGTTGCGACAAAGCCAAATAAGAATGAAAGCAGCCAGCTCAGCTCGTGGATTAGACTCCTTACGATCCGGGGGAAGCACCTTTACCTCTACCAATCGCGGGGCCCAGAGTCGGATCCAAAGAGGAAAAGACGCGCGCTTGCTATCTTTGGCAACCCATTCAGAGTCAGACGTAATGTCCAAGGCGTTAGGACCGTGAATTGATTCATAAGCACATAATGAGCTACTAAGTAGACGCTCCTCCGAGAGAGGAATCAGAGCGTTCTTTCTTTGTTTACTTAGAACAAGCGTAGCTTTCCCTTTGATTGCATCCGAGGATCCCACTTTGCTCGCGCCCACAGTTTTTCCCTCCGCGACGACGACTTTCTTTGTTTAGCCCTTTTGGGTCGATGCCTTGTCTTTTTGTACGAGTTCAACCCGGGAAGCATCCTTGCAGTCTAGCAAATAACCCCACAAAACCCGGTCATCCAGGGTAAGCGCTTCATAGATGGCTACCTCGTCATAAGAAAGGGTCCCGTGAAGAAGTAAGCCAATGAGTGCGACGACATCCTCTAAAACGACAGTGGATTCTCCCCATGTTGTAAGGAGGGTATGAACGGGAGAGACCCAGCGACAGAAAAGTCGCGTCATGTCGCGCTTGCATCTCTCGACTTCTCGTTGAAGAGAAGAATCTATAGCCTCATTGATCCCAGCCATGCGAAGTATGGCCGCGTGGTCAGGATTATCACAAATATAAGCTACCCAATGTGGCCATATCGGGGGAGTTTTCGATGTAGATCGGGTGTCAATGTATGGGAGATCATAATCACCACGATGGATAGTCATGCGGGGTACCCTTTTAAACAGAAAAGTAGTTGTATCCCCCGGCTCTGGACATATGAGCCACCAAGGGGCGGTTGGGTAAGGCAGCACCGGGGATTTCCAAAGACGAGGAATGGGATTATCATTTAGAGGCATCGCGCGTCTGTTTTCGCGGAACTCCTTCAGTTTCAGCGCGCGTTTTAATATAGGAGTTCCGGTGAACTCCGCGAGTGTATAGGATTTTCCATCAATGAGGGGAGGATAATGAACCTCCTACTCTCCTGATTAACCGCTCTCTTCCGAGCCCTCGCTCTTTACTTCCTCTGATTTGTCAGGCTCGTCGGAGGAGCTACCATCAGAAGAACTACTGGACATGGCGCATGTATGGGTATGATGTGTGAGAAGGTAAATGGTAAAAGAAGTGAAAGAAACAAGTAAATTGGAGGGCTCATATATATGGAATTTGAAGGCATAAAGGCGAAAGTTGCACAAACGAACACGATAATTGATAAGGAACTGAAGAGATCGTGCTAGGAGGAGTTCAAACGTCGCCCACGAACACAAAGAGGGAAGATGTCCAGATAATGACTATAAGGTTATCTCACGATTAACCTCATAGTCAAGGGACTAATGTTGATACATGAAAAAAATAATTTCCATTAACTAGGCTTGGGTGCCCCAAAGAGGGGAAAGGCAACACACAACTTGGGAACTAAGGCCCAAGTCTACCAAGGAAGTACCCATAAGATGGAAGGGACAATGAAGGAATTAACAAGAAAGAAGAAGGTTATATTAGAGAAGGGATGGCATTAATAGTAATTACGGAGTTTTAGTACACATGGCAAGATGTCATAAAAATAAGGGCTTTTGGAAAGTCTATCTAAGAAAGGACAAAGTACAATGGAAAGACAACTCTCTCTCATACTATTCTAAGAAAAGTGAGGTCATCTTGGTGCACTAGGACGGGTAGGACCTAACGAGAATTCCGGTATTAACAGCTGGGGTATTGAATTTCTAAACAAATTTCTCAAGTATGAGTTGGAAATGTCTAATTTAATACTAATTGTTCCATTTCATTATCATAAGTGTTGCAGATTTGAGAGACAAACAGGACGCGGGAGAAGGAAAAAAATGTTATGTGAGTTCTGCGTCTGTTAGTTTACTTATGTGCTATCTATTTAAGTTTCTGAACATATGTTGTATTTCCTCAAACTTAGGAATTCTCTTTAGTATTAAACTGCTTGAATGAATGTAAAAGTGTTTAGGAATTCTCATTAAGTTCTAAGTCAATGACTTGGTTGAATATGTCATCGAATTTGGTTGGGGTGAAAGAATAGAACAAGTTATTATTGTTGAATGTATCATAGAATCTGTGTAGATTGAATGTGGATGGAATCAATATGCAGGCTATTTGGGATTCCTGCATATTTTCCGGCAGAAGATGAACCGCTGGTCAAGCTTGACCTGGTCAAAATTGGTCAAATTGACGAATTTTGGCCTGGTCAATTTTGACCTGCGGTAATTTTTTGATGTTATAAAAAAAATTCGAAACGGCCCAGAACTGTTTCAAATCGTTAAGTTGAAATAGCTACGGACCGTTTCAACTTTTCAGGTTGTAACGGTTCCAAGCTGTTACGACCTGCATGTTAAAAATACAATTGTAACAGCTCCAGCCTGTTACGAAGTGACAGTTGTAACAGCTTCAACACGTTACTAATGCCATTGCGAATCGTGATTTGTAACGGCTAGTGGTCCGTTACAGAAAATTTGTAATACCCTTTTTTGTAACAGCGCTCAGCCGTTACAACACCGTTTTGTAACGCTCAAAAACCGTTACTACTAGCAAAAATGGTGTAGTGTCACCACACTGTGGTTTCCTCGAAACCAGTGATAGGTTAAAAGGGTAACTTCAATCGGAAAAGTTATATTATGTTTAGAAACCTCTTGAACACAACTTATATCTTCTGGACTGATTTTCGATTCTATGGATCGTTTGGTTCCTAAAAGTACATGTATGGGGTAGTTTTTGCCTCTATAAAGGGAACCTGTTTCCGAAAATATGTTTTCTTAAAAATAGATGTTTTCTCAACATCAGAAATAAAGACTTGGGTTCTGCAAGTTTTTGAAATATTTTCGAACAAGATAAATATTTTGATTTCTCAAAATATTCATCTTGAGGCTCTCACAATGATACCTTTGAAGATGGTATCGAATAAAGATCTAAGGAAAAAACTGACATCTATTATTCTCACCAAGAAACTTGCTCGCAAGTTTAAGGGAAAGTGTTAACAAATTCTCTAAGTGGTGAATGGAATAACCTGCGAGGAAATTGTCAGTGAGTATTGTCTAAACAAGATTGAAGAATATCTTGACTCCTTAGATCCGGGCAGGCTATCCCTGTGTAACAATACTTGTTATCATATATTCCAACTCATACCCTTTTCAAAAGTGCATGCATCTATCTTACTTGATGGTGTGCTAGACCTTATGGGAAGAAGAGTTTTACTTGATAAAAGAGTTGATGTTGAATGGAGGCGTGTTCTCTCCTATAAGCAGTACTGCAAATGAAGATCTCTCAGATGATGTTATACATATTACCAAAACCCTTGATCATTATGGGGATGTCTTGTGGAAGTTTCAATGTCTACTTGATGAAATTTCTTCCTAAAAGGAATTACTAGAGGAATGAGTGAACTCTTGCACGAAATCAAGTAGATGGCAAGAGATGAATAAGATTAGTCTCTTATTGCAAGGAAAATAGACATCAGTTTTTGATCTCTTTAAATAATTGTGTAAGGTCTATTATGAATAAAACTATCTTATTTATGAATAAAATTATTAGTTTATAATTTTTCTTTTGATAGTTTTTCTATTACATAGCATGTGCTTGAATGCTTTATATTATTTCTATGTGTTTATGGGATGTTTGATTTCGGTTTTCTAACCTTAATATTCGATCTCATATGGTGTGAACCCTTATGGTTTGGGTGACTTTTTGGTTTAGTGGGATTAAGTTCTAGCCCATGTTGGTAGGCTTTATCAAAGGATCATAAGGGGTTCCGATTGAAACTCATGTGTGAAAAAGTCACAATATGTTGAATCGTTGGTTTAGCATAAAAGCATATGTGTTTCGGGGTTTTCAGCTTTTGCTATGCAGTAGTTAAAACTGGTTTTCAACCTTTCTCTGGTAAAGGTTGGTTGTTGTTGTTATTCTTTTGTCTTGCGAGAGGATGACAACATTAACTGGGGAAGTTGATTTTTCAAAATTGGATACTATGCAAGTGTATTAGTAGAAGTTTATTTTGCAAAATTCATTCCCAGTAAAGTGGTAGTAGAACACAAGTATGGAAAATTTGATCAAGCTGTGTAAATCTTGAAGAAACCAAAATTTTGTAACCATTATTCCATAATTGGCCACTTAACAGCTGAGTGTAGAGTAAAAAGAGGTGAACAACAAGATACTGGAAAGTTGCAAGAAGTTTTGATAGAAAAGCCAAAGAATCAATGGAGGAAAAGAACAACTCAACCTGCAAGAGGCTTTGATATTTGTTATACTTCAGGTGAAAAAGAGGGTGATCATATTATTGAACAAATAGAAGACCATCTCTTAAGTGATAATGAAATGATAGATGCTATTATTCCTCCCATTCAAGGTGAATCTTCATCTGGGAGATTTCATTTTTTACAGGACCAACCTGAATATTTTAGAGGATCACTTGACTCACATGAAGAATTTACAATACTTACTGTGGAAAAAATTATTACAATGGTATCAAATGCTCCAGCTATAAATAATGTAGTCACTGTACAACCTCCCATTGGTACTCCAGTGTCTCATTCTGATACAACTTCAATAAAAGGTGTTATTTCAAAAACAAATGAGAATGTTTCTGGTCAGCTCAATAACAATATCCAAGAGAATGAAGATATTATCCAGGAGAAGCATACATATACTACATCAAATCATTCTACTACTGATTCAAATACTTCTAGATCAAGACTTGGGGATGATTTTAATCAAGCAAGAACTAAATTTGGAAAAAAACAAATGTAACAACAAGGAATCAAGCAGCTAGCTTGAATGCAAATGTGAGTAAAAATACACAAGGTAAGAGAAGTACCTCTTCTTCTCAACCTATTTCTAAATGAAAGTGTTATATTGGAATTTAAGAGTCCTTGGGAGATCTAAGGCCAAAGATAAGTTGAGAAATATAGTAAAAACTTTTTGTCCTTCTTTAGTTATTTTAGCTGAACCAAAAATATGGGCTTCTTCAGACTTCATCAAAAAATTAAGACTTCAAGGTATTAATTACAAGATTATTCATAATTCTTATGATGGTAATAATGGAAACATATGGATCCTATGGAGTTCTTCAATAAATACTCTAAAAAATTTATTTAGTACCAAACAAGAAATAACAGTAGAAGTTGGAGATGTTGTAGTTATTGGTGTTCATGCTGCCACTCTTAAAATAAAGAGAAGAAAACTTTGGCAATAAATGGAGAGAGTTAATACATTAAATAAACCATGGATTGTTATTGGAGATTTCAACACAGTGACAAGTATGGATGAAAAAATGGGTGGTATGCCTCCTTTGAAAATGTCTATGAAAGAATTTACAGATTGTTTGAATAATTGTGGTCTTATCCAAGCTCCCAAAACTGGTATAGAGTTTTCATGGTGTAATAACACGGCAGGAAAAAAGAGAATAGTTTGCAACTTAGACAGAGCTGTCTTTAATGATAAATGGATAGAATGTTATCCAAGCTGGGGTTATAAAGTTGTGGTAAGAGGCATATCAGATCATGATGTATTGTATGGAGAAAATGCTAAAATTCCAAAACCAAAAAACACTCCATTTAGAGCTTTAAAGGTATGGAAATCTCATCCTGATTTCTTACAACAAAATTCAGAATTCTTGGAATACAGAGATAACAGGAAACCCAATTTTTATCTTTATGAGTAAGCTGAAAATACTAAAGAAAGATATTCAACAATGGAATTGGAATGTGTTTGGGGATGTTACAAAAAAGTTGAAGCAAGTTGAAGAAAATGTCTTACAAGCATCTCTGCCATCAGACAAAAACCCTGGAGATAAGGTCCTTTTGAATAACTTAATCACAGCAAGGGGGGTACAGGAAGTTCTTAGTGAGCAACAAAAGAAAATAAATCAACAAAAATTAAGAATCAAGTGGCTAAAAGAAGGAGCATCAAACTCAAAAAGATTTCACATCAACATGAAAATAAGGCAAGCTCAAAATACTATACCTGAACTTGAAGACTCAAATGGAAACATAGTGGATGAGCAACAAAAAATTGCAGACATCTTAGTCAATCACTTTGAAGAAAAGTTCAAATTCCAAGAAGTAAACAATATACAGGATATTTTTCAAGATATTCCACAATTAGTAAATGCAGAAGATAACCAGATATTGGAAGCAGTTCCTTCAGATGAAGAAGTGAAACAAGCAGTTTTTGATCTTGATCCTGATAATGCTCCTGGCCATGATGGGTTTGCAGGTTGGTTTTATAGACATGCTTGGGGAATAATTGGAAAAGACTTAACAATTGTTATTCAATACTGCTGGAAAGGGGGATTTATACCTCAAGGGTTTAATACAAATTTCTTGCTTCTTCTACCAAAAGTCAAGAATGCCAAAAAAGCAGGTCAATTTAGACCCATTGGTCTAATGAATTTCAGTTTCAAAGTAATTACAAAGGTTATTTCTACAAGATTGGGTAGTATTATTCAAAAGATAGTATCCCCTCAACAAGGTGCTTTCATAAAAGGTAGAAATATACAAGAGCAAATTGTGTTGGCATCTGAGTTGGTGAATGAGTTAAATGTCAAAAGAAGAGGTGAAAATCTAGGAATTAAAATTGACATAACTCAAGCTTATGATTCCCTTAGTTGGTCATTCTTGTTTCAAGTTATGAGAAATTTTGGTTTTTCAGAGAGGTAGACAACATGGTTACATACACTGCTGAAGTCTGCAAGAATATCTGTGCTCTTAAATGGTGGTCCTGTAGGGTACTTTCAAGTGGGGAGAGGCCTCAGACAAGGTGATCCCTTGTCTCTATTACTCTTTGTAATAGATGAAGACCTGTTAAGCATAATAATAACAAGAATGATCTAGAAAAGACAACTTCAACCTATGATATCAAGGAATGGAGTCCAACCATCACATATCTTTTTTGCAGATGATATTTTTATGTTCTAAAATGGAGACAAGAGAAATGTTAAAAAACTCATCTCTGTTCTTAAAGACTATCAAGCCGTATCAGGTCAAGTTGTCAGTCTTGCCAAAAGCAAATGTTATGTTGGAGGAACAAGTGATCTGAGAAAGCAACAAATATCTAATGAATGCAACATACCCCTTTCATCATTTCCTGATAAGTACTTAGTGTGATGCTTACACCAGGTTGCATTAAATCCAATCATGTATGGAACTGTGTGGAGCAAATTCAATGGACCCTAGCTGGATGGATGGGTAAGCTTCTATCTTTTCAAGAAAGGTTAATTTTGGTAAAGCATGTACTCTACAATATCACCATATATAGCATGTCAGTCTACAAATGGCCACAAAGAGTCTTCAAAGAATGTGAGAAAATCATAAGAAATTTCCTATGGACTGGAGACCCTGCAAAAAGAAAGACTATTACTTTAAAATGGTATAAGGTTTGTTCTCCATATGAAGAAGGTGGGCTAGGTCAGATAAGATTATAAATCATTAATAAGGCTCTACTTATGAAATTATGGTGGAAAATTCAGAATAGTACAGAAGAATGGGCTAGATTTTTCCAAGAAATTTTTTTAACCAAAAATGGAGAATGGATAAAATATTATAAAAAATCATCAATACTACCCGGTCTGAAATGGGTACCAGAAACTGTAAAGAATCATTCAAGGTGGATTGTGGGGAATGGTGAAAAAAATTCATTTTGGAGAGATACATGGATAAAAGATAGGCCTCTATGTGATCTGTACCCTGAAAACAGTTATATGGCTCAATTCCCTGACTTGAAAGTATGAAACTTAATTCTGGAAGGAGAATGGGTACTCCCAAATGAAATACTAAGAATGATTTCATTTAATGAACTCCCTATGATGAATAAAGGAAATGACAGAAGAATATGGTGTGGCACACTCACTGGAATCTTCACATTATCCTCTGCTGTAGAATGCATCAGAACCAAATATCCTAAACTCAGCTGGCCAAAGAAGGTATGGAACTTTTCTATCCATCCTAGTATTTCAAGTAACATATGGAAAATAATTAGGGTTATTTGCTCCACTGATGAAAAGATGAAAACAAGAAAATTCCAAGTGGCTTCAAGATGCTGTTTCTGTAAAAAAAACTAAAGAATCTCTTGACCATATTCTATGGAACTGCAACTATAGTGAAATTATATGGAGTTGGCTAGGAGGAATGTTCTGCTTTAAAAATCCTAGATCCTTTGAAGAAATATTTAACTCTGCAAAGCAAAAGAGCCTTGCAATAAAAGAAATATGGAGAGTAGCTGCCTTCATAACTCTAAAAGAATTGTGGTTTCAAAGGAACAAGTGTGTGTATGATGAAGAATCTTTCAATGAACACAACATAAATACAAGGATTATGAAATTCACAATAGAGAATGAAGTAATAATGAAGAACTGTATGTGGAATACATCATATAACCTTAAAATCTTGAAACAATTTGGGATGAAATGCAGAAAGTTAAAATCTGTTGTGGTTAAAGAAATTTTCTTCAAGTTACCACAGACTAACCAAATTCTGCTATGCTGTGATGGGGCTTCAAATAGAAATCCAGGAATGGCAGGTTATGGAATAATTGCTAGAAATAGTGTTGGAGATTGTGTAATAGCCATTGCAGGTGGACTGGGGATTGCAACAAATTTCTTTGCAGATATCATGGAAATCTTGTGTGCAGGTGAATGGGCAATTTCAAAAGGATTTAGAAGACTCCTCTTCAGATTAGACTCAAAAGCAGCAATAACAGCTTTTAAGAATGCTAAAGTTCCATGGTTTGCAATTTCCAGATGGGAGAAAATTTGTCAAAATATTAGAGAATGGGATTTCATCCACACCTACAGGGAGCTAAAATTTTCAACTGATGACTTAGCAAAAAAGGGTGTAAATCTACAGAGTGGAGAAAGGCACATATACACAAGGAAACCACCATTTCTAGTGGAATTAGAAAATGATCTGAAAACATATTATAGAGTTGGTTAGCAAAGGAGTGATTGTTTTTTGTTGCTTTCTGTATTATTATTTCTGAAACTATTTTGTATTGTTTGATCATTTTTGGTTATTAATAAAAATTATTATTTAGCAAAAAAAACAAAGTTAATTCTAATCTTAGTTAGATTTATCAAAGTGTAGGATTCGGTTATTCAAGTCTAATCGAATGCCTTAACAAGAAATGCTAGTTAACTAACCTAGTACTTGTCTTGTTTAAAGTGAAAGGTCTAAGTTATTGTTCGAATAATTAGAACCTGATGAGAAAAATAGAGTTAAGCGATTGTATTTGTGCAATCGGTTTAGCAAAAGAACTAAGGTGCTTGGTCGATTTTTGATTTGCTAAACTGTTAGGGAAAATTGCTTCGGGCAATTATTTCCTTGGTAACATATCAAAACAAAATTACGTTGTAGTTTCAGTTTTGATATTGGTTATCTAAAATGGTGTGTGGAACCCTCGTGCTTAACTCTTATAGGTTGAAAGTCTTTTGAGATTTGTAAGATCCTTTCGGTTTGTCCTTGATTTGCTCGTACCTTTGTCATTTTGTGACAAAAAAGGGGAGAAATATATGGAGTAAACAAGTGATATTGTATTGATTTGGTATCACTAAGGAAAGGACAATGGTGCTTAAACATTATATCTAACGAAAGAGTAAAGCATAGACTAAGGGGGAGTAACATATCATATTGATATTTGTGGTTATCTTAACTACAAAGGGAATAACAAAGACGTGCGGGTTGAAAATCTACCTATCTTACCTTTAGTGTGAGTATTAGCTTTGTTATTTTAATGTCAACAACGGCATTTGCGGATTGAATGTATACAGGTTATTATGCTGTTGAAACTTGGAATCAAGCGTATGTATAATGAATTCTTGTAATTTGTTTATCCATATGATGTAAGAGTTTTATCATTAAAATCGATAAAGGAGGAGATCGTTAGATCATAGCTCGGTTGAACCCACCAAGAGTTGGTATGTCAAGTTTGGTTGTCATATTTTAGTGAACCAAAACTCATTTAAAGAGTCGCTTGATTATTTACTAGAGTCAACTTCGTATAGGTTAGCTAGAAAGTTATTAGGATATGAGACATACAAGTATTACTCGAAGACTTGAAGAATATGAACAAGTAAAGATCTACAAAAACGACATCATCCTTCCTCTTGAGGTTAGTAATATTTTGACTTGAACTGTTTCATTCCTAACGTATCTTTCAAGTCGTGCATATTGAAAACATAACTGCGAGCTGTGAATGATTATACTCTAGTTAGACGTAGTATTAAAGAATGCAATACGAAGTATAACGCTTATCTTTTGAACTTCGTATATAAGACATCGACATAATCGTATGAATACTATTGTAATTATGTATATGGGTATGGGTGAAGATTTCGTCCTAGGAAACAATGTTTTACATTCGTTTGAAGGAAGTACATTCATAAACTTGTTTGTGAATCGAAAGGGAAATCGCTAGGCTTATTGGTATTATTATTCTTTGCAAATATTTGGATTACCAATATGTGTGTTTAGTATAACCTCTTGTGACTTGTTTATGTTCTTGGTAAAACTATTCACAAGGCCTGACTTATGTATCGGTATGATATTTATTAGTGAAACCAATCTTAAGTAATCACCTGAGATGGTATGATCGATATTTGTAATTGGTGTGATCAACTCTAGTCATTGGGCAACCGATCCTAGAACTTGGTTGGGACTAATCACAAGATGTGTAATCGATCCTTGTAGTAGGTTAACAAGTTTTTATTTATTGGTGTAACCGATCATATAACTTGTGAAACCGATCACAAGTAAGGACCATAAATAAGTGGTAACCGATCCTAGTATTTAGTTATCCATTTTATGGAAACTAATGTCCGATCCTAGTAGCCACTTGGAGGTAGAACCGGAACTTGTTTTGGTAGAACCGTGAAACCCATGTTTGGTGATTGAATGTTTTTGATCAATCACATAGTTCTTGGAATACAGATGAACCAATTCTAAACTCGTTTGGAAGTGTGGCAAATCGGTTCCAAGATTGTAAATATGAAATAGGATTTACAAAGTTAAGATGTCGACATACTTTGAAAACGTGCAGTATTTCTTACCTATTATTGTTCAAAGATATTCCTTAAATAACTAAAGGAGAATCCCAAATCGAAATAAATTGAGAATCTTTTAATTAAGGTTTTTAGTTTTATATGTTTTTAATTTCCAGAAATTAATTGCATATCTTTAGAAAATAAAATTGGTAATGTGCATTTACTAATTGGAGATTTTCTACTGAGATTTCGGTCATTATTTGGACAAAGCATTTCCAAGAATTATGAAAACCGATTTGGTGTTTATTGCATATCTTTGAGAATATTCGGTTTTGGAAATTCCTTGGTGTGCAAACATCCTTGGTCTATAGATATTGAAGTTTGCATTTCAAGAAAACTAATCCTGAGAGCCAACAAAACTACCTAGTTGTGTTGTTACTGGTGGAGCCGTCTATTCGGAGAGGAAAGTAACCTAATTAGGCGGAATCTCTTACGACCGCTCGTTTTAAAGAATTCTTTAGGATTGGGAAGCTCTACGAGTACCGTTGGTGGGAAACTAGAAAATTGCAGTTTATTATTAGTTTTCGATTGATTTGATTAACTAACGGTTGTTAAACTTTGGTTGCACCTAGTTTGTTTATGCTGGACAATCTTTTCTTCTGATATTAGATTCACTCAAACTAGATCGAAGTTTTGATGGGAGATATTTAGAACTGTTTGTAGATCTAAAGACTTCTTGTGATAATCCATCGTTAACAGACTCCGTTCTGTTTGTGATTGATCACAAAAGATTCAAGTTGTTTGTGTGCAGGTGTTTATTGAAGATCTAAGAAGATTTGAAAACAAAGAAGATTTTATTTGAGTTCATAATCTTTGGTGTGGACAAAACTTGATCGGCTGGGGATCCAACTATAATCGGTTTATCTTTTGATAGATTGGATTGATTAGTTGAGTAGATCGGCATCAATACATTCCTTTGTGATTAATACTATTGATTGCATAGTCTAAACAATTACTTTGGTAGTTGTTGAAAAGATTGATCTAAGAACCAGACAAAGGAGTTTATTGGGATAAACGGAAGATCCTTTTGTCAAACTCATATTACATTGACTGAAAAGAGTTGTTACCGAACAGATTTGTTGTTCCTTTACTGTTTGGAATACGAACCAAAGGAATTATTCCAAGTGCTAGACTTATTGCAAGTTGGAGGCGCAGGGATACAGACGGAACTAGGTGAACTATAGGTTTAGTTGCTTGGTCTCAACTATACGAAGTTGGTTTAGATTTTGTATAGCGGCTTAATCCTGAGAGTATTCAATTCTGGACAAGATCCCAGGGTTTTTCTGCATTTGCGGTTTCCTCGTTAACAAGTAATCATACTTCGTTGGTGTATTGTCTCGATCTTGTATCCATATATGATCACACGAAGTGTGGACCGATTAGTTGTATTGTCTCGACTCAGTCCATAGACAATCATTTTCGGAGAAAGGACTTATAGGTGGAAAAGTTTTAGATTGAGGTATATTTGGGTACCTCGTCTTTTCAATGTGTATCCGAGCAGGCAAACAAGAAAAGATCTAAGAATATGTGTTTGGTGCGATGCAACCTATAAAATTGAATCTATGTCTGATTCAGTTAAAGTAGTAGTAGGATTTGACATCCTCAAGGTCCCATGGTGGAGGAAACGAACGAAGAGTGCAATACTCGCATTGAAGGAATCGTCTAGAAGTTGGTTAATAACTTACGATTTCTCGCGAAAGGGTCTCTTAGATCTAACAGATAACACAATGATTTCCCGTTATGATGAATCTCTCATACAAGGAAATCAATATTGTTCAACAAGGTTTTTCAATGCTAATCTGAATGGGTTACTGAATACTTCCTCTGTTGCTTCTGTTTCTCATCGTGAACATCTCACTAAGAGAAATTGTCATATCAAAATCTTAAGGTTTGTGAATCTTGTCTTTGGTCTTATATCAACAACATTCACAAACAATCCTATTGGATTAGATTTTAGAAGCAACCTTATAGAAACGTATTTTCAAACAGAGAATCAAATAACTCGAAAATTTATTAATAAAGTAAGAACTTTTATCCATAGACGATCACACGAAGTGTGAACCGATTAGTTGTACTGTCTCGACTCAGTCCATAGACAATCACTTTCGGAGAAAGGACTTATAGGTAGAAAAGTTTTAGATTGAGGTATATTTAGGTACCCTCGTATTTTCATCTTCTTTCTGTGGGAAAAAGAATCACTATGTTCAAAATTGTTTTCTAGAAAAAAACAGATTTCTGATCTTCAAAATCTACTTCTAATTACAGTCGATAGAGTAAATTGTCTGACGACCTCTACAATGGATTTCATTCCTTCAGAAATCCAGAACTCTCATAAAATGGATTTCAATGGTCTCTCATCTCGAAATCTCTACAAGGATTGTGTTTCTCCTTTTGGTTCAAACTTTTACACCACAAAAATACGCATCCCCAGTCGATATGAGAATAAGTATGGTAGATATAAGTATAGAAGGTGGAGACCTCTCTCCAGTGATCCTCTGGAACCAATTTCTAGAGGTCCTAGACTTAATTTTCAGAAAATTCCCTCTAATGGATTTTCCAAAAAGGTTATGTCAAATTCTTTTGGAATTAGTAATAACCGGAGAAAGGTTAGAAATACCAGGTTCAAACTCTCAGATGGTATTCACAACTCATCTGTCAAGGATTTAATTCTTTTTCAGAATGACTCGGGGTCGAATTTGCAAATCTTCAAATGCAAATAAATCAGCGTATTGATGGTCATACCAACATCCTTGATAATAAAAATATCTTGATGGAATCAAAAGAAACTCATATGGACTGTGTCAAAGCTAGGCATCTTGCCCGAATTGTTGATAGGAAAGTTAATGTTCTAACTCACGAACATGGAGTCTCTACGGTCAAAAGAATCAAGGATATCAGTGATACCTTTTATGATGGACGCTTTCAGAGGTATGATGTTATCAAGGAAACTTGATTTTCTTGTTGTCTAGGAAACTTCTTATAAGAATTTATTCTTGTGTTTTAAGAAGGATAACTAGGATTTGGAATAGCAATTATTGTGAGTACACATAGCTATTTCCAACGATTTTCATCTTGCAATGTTTTTAGATTTATTTATTTAAATTCTAAAGTTATTTGGAAGATGATTTTGCAGTATTAATCGTTATGGTTTTATATATTGCAAATTGTTATGGAATATGTGTGTTTGCGTCCGTGAACTGTGATTGTCCCATAATTGCTCAAAAGTTAAGGTTATCATTTGTCTTTTTTGATAAAAGATAGAATGAACTTTTGACAACAAAAGTTAAGCCTATTCTGTCATTATGCAAATATTGATGAAGATAGGATGAACTTTCGCTTACAAAGATTAAGTCTATTACATGTCTCTATGCAAATATTGATGGAAAATAGAATGAATCTTTGAATATTCAGCAGTATTGGTCTTTCCCTAATCCACATCTTTGTGTAAGTATTGTGCGGCTCCATAAGTTCTCTTATGTGAGAATTTCCGATTAAATTAATCATGGGTTCTCTTGTGGTTAATTTAATTGAGTATTTTGGATACAAATTCATGTTTCATGTGATTTGTTAATGTCCAAAGAAATCCTTCTTTTATTTTGAAAGTAAGGTCGCTCTTGTTGTTCTTTCGGGAATGACATTTTCTGGGGGAGAGTTCTTAATTGAACTTGTGCTTAGTTGCCAAATCTTTGTGGGGAGTGCGGCTTTGGAATATTTTAGGAGTTTTCTTATATATTTATAAACTCCTTTATGAATGCACTAGTTTCGGCTATGTGAAATCATCGACACAAAGTTGATATGTTCTCTTTTGGTCATGAAGCTATCTTTATGGAAATTTCATTAGGATCCCACTAGTTTTCATACATTTGTAAATTTATATTGACAAAAGGGGGATAATTAATGTGTAGTTCACAGTACAAATACATATGGTTTACGGATCATTATGTAAGGGGGAGTGGTTTTCATGTGAGATTAAGTATTGACTAAGGGGGAGTGATACATATCACGATAGTATTGTTGTCAAAGTTGTGATACAATTGGACTTTGATGTTGTGTAATAATACTATAACACCGTATAACAATAATTGAGAGCAATTGTTTTCTCATTGTTATAGCTACGGATCTTCAACAACTATGATGCTGAGTTGAACACGTTCAGAATTACTGGAGTACTTGGAAGTGACGAAGATTTCGAGTAATGTTGAAGAACCAAGGAAATCAAGCATTTGGATGGAAAGCTACAAAGATTATTTATTTTGTAATCCATATGTCTTGACAGTTTTTTCACTAAAATTGACAAAGGGGAAGATTATTAGAGCACTTCTCGGTCGAACTCGCAAGCGTTGCTATCTCAAGCTTGTTTGTCAAGTTTATTTTCCAAAACTATAAGTCTTGATTTCTAGCCTACTTATAGAAAAGTCTCGGATTAGGATATAAAGTGTAGTTGAGCATTAGACTTCACGGCGTCCATCGATTGAAGACGAAGAACTACTAAGGGGAGATTGTGGAACTTCATCAACAAAAGGTATGTGGAGACTTGAACTTATCTATCACTTAAAAGTCTATCAACTCTATCTCCTATTTGAGACAAAAGTCGTATAGCTATATAGACTTCAATTATGCACATTTGATATTTCGGGCTGAGTTTAACTCGCTTACATATTTCTCGAAATATATGTTAGTAAGCTTTCGATTTAACCAAGTTCATCTTATATTCATGACGAAAGTCAAAAAATGATCATGTGAAAATCGCCTTGTAACATCTTACATGATTTGTATGAGACAATCATTTGATATAGATTCGGAATGTTTCGTATTGATCATTCGATCACTTGAAAATTACTTTGAAGCTAATAGTTTGTGTGAGATATTTATTGTCGTCTTCCAAGAATGTTTCAATGGTTGAAATGAGAGTTTAGAAAAATTGGATATAAGCATAGTATGCGTACTTGCATATATGTAGTCCAAGTTCGGGAACCATGGTATGCATACCCGTAAGCATACTGGTTGGTTTAGTGAAAGTACGGGAACCTTGTACGCATACCGATACGCGTACTGGCGTGAGGTTCAGTTCCCGGAATTTCTGCTGAGTTTGGTGGTATGTGTACTGGCGAACCCAAACTTAGTCCGGCCACTAAGGTATGTTTACCCATTTGCATACCTGAGTGGATAGTGTTCTAAAATCGATTTTTTCTTGAACCAATACATTTATATAATAAGGAATGAAATCTTTTGGAAACCGTGGCTATAATATTCATGACTTGATTCGAGTGAATAAAAATTGAATTTGCTTCAATTGTATCTTGTATACTTCTATGAGAATATAAACAATTGAACAACTCTAGAACTAGTTATGGTTAAGATGAATGAGGTTGATATGAAAGTGTTCATATGGATAACTTCGGTTAACTATTGTTGAGCGAACAAATATGTACATGTTTAGGTACAGTTACTCATATCTAAATGAAGTCACTTTTCATTTGTGTGTAACAAGCTATGTTCGGTCTAACGGTTGAAAGATATTAGCTTGAGTTTAATCAGGTCTTCATCTAACAGTGAATATTGAATGCTTTGTTACCAAGGTAGCATTGATTGCAAATCCTGATTTGAAGACTATATAAAGGAGAACTCTAGCAACTGGGAAACCTAATTCCCACACCTCTTGTGTGATACTAGTTGCGACTAGAGTCAATTCTCCTTTAACCTTAGATTTTTCTAAAACCATGTAGGTTAACGACTTGAAGACTTCACTAGGATTGTGAAGCCAGACCCAATTATTTTCTATGTAGTTGCGTGTTCTGATCTTGCTGTTTTCTATCGTGATTGAGTACTATCTTCTCTAAGATTTCTCGAGATTTAATCTCCGATAGGCAAGATAAAAAGTAGTCACAAACATCTTCGTCTCATCGTTTGTGATTCCACAATATCTTGTTTCTCTACCATATGATTAAGATTATTGTGAGGTGATTGATATTTCTAGGTTCTTCGTCTGGTATATCAGTTGGTTGCTGTTCACCTTGATTTATCAAAAGACGGAACAAAACTCATAGGTTTATCTATTCAATAGATTTTCCTGTGTGAGACATCTTGGTTTATCAAGTCTTCGACTTTGGGTCGTAGCAACTCTTAGTTGTGGGTGAAATAAGCTGAATCAAGTGCATAGAATCCTGCTAGGGTTCAGAGACGTAAGGAGCTCAACTGTACCTAGATTAGTGTGAGATTGGTTAGGGCTCAACTACATTACAGTCCGAAGATAACTTAGAGTAAGCTGGTGTCTCTAGCGGCTTAATACAGTGTGGTGTTCAAATCTGGACTAGATACCGATGTTTTTCTGCATTTGAGGTTTCCTCGGTAACAAAATTTCTGGTGTTTGTGTTATATCTTTTCCGCATTATATTTGTTTATATAATTGAAATATCACGGGTTGTGCGTAAGTTCAATCAATTGTGAATCCAACCTTTGGTTGTTGATTAAATTGATTGACACTTGGATATTGGTTTTTGATACCATCCAAGTTATTTCTTATATTCAATCGGGCTCACAAATTCCTATTTGTTTGATTGCGGATTGAATTGAGAAATTGAGATACAATCTTTGATATACTTTTCTTAAGATTGAGTCTGACTGTCTAGTTGATTATCTTGAAAGTATATCGTAGTTAGTCTATACATATTGCTAAGCGAAATATTGGGTGTGGTTATTAAACCCCCGCTTTTTCATACTTTATCTCCTATTTGAGACAAAAGTCGTATAGCTATATAGACTTCAATTATGCACATTTGATATTTCGAGCTGAGTTTAACTCGCTTACATATTTCTCGAAATATGTGTTGGTAAACTTTCACTTAACCAAGTTCATCTTATATTCTTGACGAAAGCCAAAACATGATCATGTAAAAATCGCCTTGTAACATCTTACATGATTTGCGTGGGACAGTCATTTGATGTAGAATCGGAATGTTTCGTATTGATCATTTGATCACTTGAAAATTGCTTTGAAGCTAATAGTTTATGTGAGACACATATTGTCGTCTTCCAAGAATGTTTCAATGGTTGAAATGAGAGTTTATAACAATTGGATATAAGCATAGTATGCGTACTTGCATATATGTAGTACAAGTCCGGGAACCATGGTATGCATACCCGTACGCGTGCTGGTTGGATTATTGAAATTCCGGGAACCTTGTATGCATACCGGTATGCATATTGGCGTGAGGTTTAGGTCCGTGAATTTCTGCTGAGTTTGGTGGTATGCGTACCCGTTCGCATACTGGCGAACCCAAACTTAGTCCGGCCACTAAGTTATGCGTACCCGTTTGCATACCTGAGTGGATAATGTTCTAAAATCGACTTGTTCATGAACTAATACATTTATATAATAAGGAATGCAATTTTTTGCAAACCGTGGATATAATGTTCATGACTTGATTCGAGTGAATCGAAATCGATTTTGCTTCAATTGTGTCATGTATACTTCTATGAGAATATAAACAATTGAAAAACTCTAGAATTAGTTTCATTTGAGTCATTTGACCTAGTTATGGTTAAGATGAATGAGGTTGATATGAAAGTGTTCATACGGCTAACTTCGATTAACGTAATTGTTGATCCAACAAAGGTGTACACTTTCAGATACGGTTACTCATATCTAAATGAAGTCACTTTTCATTTTTGTGTAACAATCTAAGTTCGATATAGCGGTTGAAAGATATTAGCTTGAGTCTAATCGGGTTTTCATATAACGGTGAATATTGAATGCTTTGTTACCAAGGTAGCATTGATTGCAAACCCTGATTTGAAAACTGTATAAAGGAAAAATCTAGCAACTGGGAAACCCAATCCCCGCACCTCCTGTGTGATACTAGTTGCGACTAGAGTCGATGCTCCTTTAACCTTGGGTTTTTCCAAAACCTTGTAGGTTAACCACTTGAAGACTAGAGTCGATGCTTTGTGAAGCCAGACCTAACTATTTTCTCTATAGATGTGTGTTCTTATCTTGTTGTTTTCTATCTTGATTGAGTACTATATTCTCTAAGATTTGCTCGAGATTTAATCTCCGATGGGCAAGGTAAAAAGTAGTCACAAACATCTTCGTCTCATCGTTTGTGATTCCACAATATCTTGTTTATATACTATACGATTAAGATTATTGTGAGGTAATTGATATTTCTAGGCTGTTCTTCGGGAATATAAGTCTGGTATATCAATTGGTTCCTGTTCACCTTGGTTTATCAAAAGACGGAACAAAACTCATAGGTTTCTCTGTAGAAGACAGATTTATCTATTCAATAGATTTTTTTGTGTGAGACAGATTGGTTTATGAAATCTTCGACTTTGGGACATAGCAACTCTTAGTTGTGGGTGAGATCAGCTAAGGGAATCAAGTGCGTATAATCCTGCTGGGGTTCAGAGACGTAAGGAGCGCTACTGTACCTTGATCTGTGTGAGATTGGTTAGGGATCAACTACATTCCATTCTGAAGTTAACTTGGAGTAGGCTAGTGTCTGTAGAGGCTTAATACAACGTGGTGTTAAAATATGGACTAGGTTCCGGGGTTTTCTGCATTTGCGGTTTCCTCGTTAACAAAATTTCTGGTGTCTGTGTGATTTATTTTCCGCATTATATTTGTTTATATAATTGAAATATCACAGGTTGTTCATAAGTTCAATCAATTGTGAATACAACCTTTGGTTATTGATTAAATTGATTGACATTTGGATATTGGTTTTTGATACCGTCCAAGTTATTTCTTATATTCAATCGGGCTCACAAATTCCTATTTGTTTGATTGCAGGTTGAATTGACAAATTGAGATATAACTCTTTGATATACTTTTCTTAAGATTTAGTCTGACTTACTAGTTGATTCTCTTGAAAGTATATTGGAGTTAGTCCATACAAATTGCTAAACGAGCTAGTGGATGTGGTTGTTAGACCCCCGCTTTTTTAATTGTTATCAGAGCAGGCAAACACGTTTAAGACCTTTTAAGTATGTGTTTGTAGTAATCTGACTCTATGGACAGAAGTGTTATCTCTATAAACGTACCGCCAGTCTTCGATGGCTCGAATTACTTATGGTGGAAAATTGATATGCGTGCCTTTCTTCAAGCGCGTGATTTTCAATCATGGGTTTACGTTGTTAATGGCTATGATCCTCTGATTGTTACAATAGGCATTGTAACTGTTCCAAAGGATATTGTTGATTATGATGTTGTCGAGATTCTTGCTGCAAAGTAAAATTCTGCGAATTGAATGCAATCATCCATGCCATTTCCCCATATTGTCAGCACCGTGTGACTACGTGCACTCAGTCTAAAGATGCTTGGGATATCTTAGAAACCGTAATTGAAGGGAATACCTGTGAAAAAGAACCTAGGCTTCAAAACCTAAATCATGATTGGGAAAACCTTCGTATGGAAGATGAAGATTTATTTGATGAGTTTAATCACAAAGTATCTGAAATTGTTAATGCATCTTTTGCGTTGGGTAAGACTATTCCTGAAAAGGATATTGTGATGAAAATTCTCAGATCATTGCCATCTGGATACGATTCTAAGAAACATGCCATCACTGAAGGAAATAACCTTGATGTGCTTTCCAGAAATACTCTTGTTGGAAAGTTAAAAATTCTTGATCAAAACACAGTCAGAACATCTGCGTTCAAAGCTGTGACCAACACAAGTGAATCTTCTAACTTGTCTTGGGCTGATGAATGTTGTTCCTATCATGTTGATTTTGATAAATCACTGATTACAAAAAAGATCAAGGATACTGTAAGAAGAAGCAAAATATGTGAGAAAATTTTCTCTCTGGTTAATGCTTCAGATGATTCAATACGAGAAACATCATCCCAGGCTGTTAAAATCGTGCATACTTCCATTGTGTGCAATGAACTTTCAGCTTTCGCAGCAGAAACTTCTTCCTGCTCAAATTATGATTCTGAGTTTGAGCCTGACACTAAGATTTTGAATTCTTGGATAAGTGTGGAAAACTTCACCAAGAAAATCTCCAACTAAAGGCTTCGTTGGAGAAACTTGAATCATCACTTCAAGTGAAGAATCTTGAGATAGATTGTCTTAATGATAAATTCACCAGAACCCTGTCTCTGAAGTAAAAAGAGATTAATACCCTTAAGTGTGACCTACAAAGGTTTTCTGGAAGTTCTGACAAAATCTCAGCAATTTTATTCGGTCAGAAGCCTTTTGGAAACACGGATGGTTTAGGGTTCAAAAGCAAAACTGTGAGCACAAACAACTCATTTGTTCCAGCCGGTTTTGGAATAATCAATGATGAATGTTGTGATAAACATGAGGAAAATAAGCAAGACAATAAATCTTCCTTGATTTTTTCGTTTTGTGCAAATGCAAATCATGTCCAAGATAAGTGTTGGAAATTCAAGAGGAATAACAAAAGGATTGCCAAACTTCAAAAAGACATGCAAAGAATGAATCTGGTTGTGGGTAATCAACAGGGTACTTCTGAAGACAATGAAAAATCCAAATGAACCAGATTCGAACGAGGTAAGAAGTCTGTTTATAAAGAACCTTGATATGTCACTATGTGATAAAAGATGTGAGTATTCTGCTCACTCCTTCACTATGTAATACTACTGATGTCTGCATCCTCATCTTTATCTTGAGAAAATGATGATTGCATCAAGGTGGCTCAAGTTTTTGTATTATTATTAATTTCTTATTTTATTTATGAAAATATCTTCTTGTTAAAATAGATAATGGATCACGAATCGTAAAAGACTTGTTCAAAGTTCTTCTAGGGTTTGGTTGTCCATATATGCCTATTTATATTCATTTGTGATCAAAATGCCCTTCACTTCTCTTATCTTTGAAAAGATACAGTTTCATGGCTCCTGTGACTAGAATTACCACGAAAAGGGATGCAGTTGAAGCAGTTAATGTGTATCTTTGTGAAGGAATCATTTCCTCAAGGAAGAAGAAGGAGAGATCCATAGATGATGAAGAAGGTTCTTCCTCTAACTGCCTCTTGTCTGTTTGTCATTTTGATAATAAGTTTAGAGGTATGGTGAAGGATTTCATCAACAAAACAAATGATTTAAAATCTCAAATCATTTTATCTTTAGAAAATATAGCTCACTGTGAACGTATGTTGTCTCTAATAAAGAACACCTTGTGTGGACTAAAAAGAGAACTCAGTGAGTTAACTATTTTTTTTTTGAAGATCTGGAGGAATTGAACGATCCCATAATCAATGGGTTTTTCAATAATGAGAAGGAATTCTCAGTAGATGCTCTGAGAAAGCTTACAATGTCTAGGAAACTTTTTATAAGAACTTATTCTCGTGTTTTAAGAAGGATAACTAGGGTTTGGAATAGCAATTATTGTGAGTACACATAGCTATTTCCAATGATTTTCATCTTGCAATGTTTTTAGATTTATTTATTTAAAATCTAAAGTTATTTGGAAGATGATTTTGTAGTATCAATCTTTATGGTTTTATATGTTGCAACTTGTTATGGGATATGTGTGTTTGCGTTCGTGAATTGTGATTGTCCCATAATTGCTCGAAAGTTAAGGCTATCATATGTCTTTTTTGATAAAAGATAAATTGAACTTTTGACAACAAAAGTTAAGTGATAGGTGTCTAAAACACCTTAATATTTATCTATTGTTTATGCTTTCTTTGCTAAGTTTTCTTGTAAATTATGTATTTTATGTTTACTTTTGAGCTAATAGGTGTTTTGGAGTCACTGGAGCAAAAAGAAGTGAAACTTGCTCGATTCTTGGATTTCTTCTCATCATGTTAAAGATAACGAAAATACGAAGCCACCGGCGAAAGAATGAGATCACTCCGACGTCATACGAAAAAGTTACGAGCAAAAGCATCGACAAAGCTTGTCTATTAGGGAAGAGTTATGCAGGAAATCATACTATCAGTCTTCCAGAACTGACAGTTGAAAAGATTACTCAGGTGGCTCTTATCCAGTTGCTGGGCGCATATAGTAATTTCGTTCATTACATACCCCTAAACCAGATCGGGAACAAGTCCATTTACATTTCAGAGCTGAGTGAGAGAAGGCGGCCATGGAGTTCAGAGATGAGAGATTGACAGAGATGGAGCGATTCATAGTAGGAGAAGGAATTTAAGATGTTGGTTGTTGAAACTAAGATGGGTTTGATATGGATTTGGGTTCGAATTGAGTTTGAACACGATTGAGGTTAGGGTTTTGCTGTGATGCTGATATTCATGGGATTAGAGTGAAAGACAGAAGAGAGGAGAAATCTGAATTGAAGCTGTCTCTGTTGAGATGGGAATCTGATGTTATTGATTGTGGGTTCAATTGGAGAGAAGAACTGAAATGGGAGTTGTCTCTGGTGACGAAATTGCAAGGATTGTGCTAGATGAATTGATCTCAGGTTTGGGTTTTGGTTTGTTGTTGATGATATTGAAACCAGGGTATGATATGTTGTTGGTGCTGCCGTGAACCTGGTTTGAGATTCAGGTGAAGATGATGAATTAAATGGAGGAGGTTTCTGGTGGTGTCTGTTTCCCTGATTGAAGTAGTGACTGCAGGTCTGAATTGCAGATGGGTTTGAGTTTGAGCTCGATAGCTGGTGTTTGTGGTGGTTGAAATGCACAGAAGAGGGTATTTGAGTTTGTGTTGCAGTTGACGAAGTCTTATGGAACTGCAGTTGCAGGTGCAGGCTGAGAACGTTGAGATAAAATGGGAAGTGATTGCAATACAAGGTATCAAGTGGGATAGACTGTGTGCTTATGAGTCAGGTTTGGCTAAAAGATAGTTGCTGCTGTGTAAATGGAGGCTGAGGCAAAAACTGACAGTTAACCAAGAAAGAAAATAGGCTGTCAGTTCTCTCTAACTGACAAGCCAAATACTAAATGGGCTATGGGCCTAACTTCTGGTGGACAGGTTTGAGAAGTGTTCTGATCTGTATTGCCGTGGGTTTGATGCGACCTAAATGGAGAATATGAAACTATAAAAAGGCAGAAACAACACTAGACGAATATTTTTTCTCTACTTTTGTTTTAGGGTTTAGAAATATGAAACTTCTTTTCATTCTTGTTATGAACTCCATGAACATGAGCTAAGTTTTAATCATTGGTTATGGAATAATTTGATTTCACACAACATGATTTCTTGTTTGATATATTAGTTTTGTCTCAATATTATCGATTATGATTCACTAGAAATATCACCATGTATGATTGAATGTTTGTTTTGTCAAGTTGCAAATTGGTAGAACTCACATGCATATCTATTGCTAGATTAGAGTTTATTATACGTAAACGTGATAAATTTCTGATTGCAAGTAGCGTAATTGTGAATATTGCTTGTAGTGGTACATCCTAGTAATCACAAGTGAGTCTTAACTTTTGTTTAATCGGATTAGTGCTTTTACACGTTCGATTGCTTTGATTGGTCTGATTTCATGGAACTTCGTGCACCTAGGGAATTAAACTTGATTAGTGCTTTTACACGTTAGGTTGTTCTTTTAGGTAGAATTCATACTCGCATCTTTTAATATGTTTGTTGATGACAAGAGGAAATTAGCGGGATATTCTTGCGATCAAGGTATCCTAGGGCCTTTGATAATGAGAGATTAAAATATCAATTCTATTTATTAAGACAAGAACATGTTAGTGAATGAAAACGAAATCCTTAACCAATATCTTTACATCTTTGATTTGCTTGTTTATTTCTTTGTTTGCTTTTAGTTTAATTTTCTTTATATAAAAATCAGAAAAATCCCCCCTTGTTATTTATAGGAAAGCGAAAATATATTGACAACCAAGAGCTCTATGTGGGAATGATCCTTTCTTACCCTTGCTATATTACATATTTTGAGTAGTGAGAAAGTGCAATTTATTTTTGACGCATATGACAGCGATCAAATTTTGGCGCCGCTGCCGGGGAGGCAGCGGTTGTCACTTGTTCTTGGTTTCTTATTTGTTGTTTTTAGGTTTTTTTTCTTATTTTTGTTTTGGGTTTTCTTATTTTCTGGTCCTTAACATAGTTTTGAGAACTTTTGTTTCAGGTACCAATTTCTATGGACAGAGCATATTGGAACAATGGGTACGGTTATCAACCTCAATAACATTATGATAACTATCACCCTTGTGGGTAATACAATCAAAACCAATCATTTGGTTATGGTCAATATTCCACGTACCCTTTGGGTTATTTTCATACATACCAACCTTCTTACGGTAGGTATGTAAGTGAGCAACCACAAGGAGGGGAGAATAGTTGTCCTCCTATTCATATTTCTACTAGTTTGGTAGATGAGATGCAACAATCTATGGTGGGCATGGAGTCAGTTTGTAGACAACCAAGCGTGGAACCAATTTCGTCGACCGAATATGCTCATAGTATGTTTGGCCCGATTTCTGATCGTAGTTATGATCATTCACCCATTCAAAGGGAAGATAATTGGCCTAGCAATACTGAGGTAAGTGATTCCACTTTTTCCTTTTCGAACGAGCTTTACAACCAAATGGAACACTATATTCATAATTTGGATGGATCACTCCAAGAGCTTCAAAGAGGTGTTTCCGACGTGAGAAAGGGCATTGATGAATACAAAGAGGAAACGGACAATTTTGTCAAAAAGGACCAACCTTCGGAGATATTTGATACATTAATGTAGTTGACTCAACTCTTGATCTTTATAATGATCAAGCACCTATTCAACATGTACATGAGGATGATGAAACTAGTGCTTTACAGAATTTCTTTGCAACTAGGTTTGTGTCTAATGATGACGAGTATGTTGAGAATGTGACCGATATGACCAATATTGTGGAAGACCCAATTGAGCTTGCAAATGATTGTAATGAAGATGTTGATGTCAAGACTTTGGTTAAGGCAGAAACGGACGAAGAATGGTTGCAAGGTTTGATAGAGGACCATGATATAAAAGAAGTGAATAACTCACTTGAGTTTTTAAAGGATGAAGAGGATTCCGTGCTACAAGAGATTATGATAGGTTTGTCTAACCCTTTACATATTGTTTCCTCTCCTTTACCTCTTATTGGTTTGAATGTTTGTGCTTCGAGAACATTGTTGAATGATTTTGTTTCTCGATATCCTCCGTTAGAGACACTTGATTCTCATACTATGCAGGTTTTGAAACAAGAAACCGTGGAAGTACCCGACTTCTATATTCTTTATATACTTCCAAGTGTGGACAAGTATAAGTGTGGGGGAAACTTTTATCGGTTAATAGCTTCGTTTCTGTTTTATATTATTAACATATGTGTGAAGCTAGTGTTTGCAAAACAGGTTCTACGGAAGGATCCTCAACTTTTCAGATTGTTGGTGTATGGAGAATTCGTCTTGCAAGTCAGGCTGACGACTTTAAACCAAGCGTTAAATGGGAGACAACCTACTGGTTGTGATGATGATGATTGTGATGATGTAAGTGAACTAGATGTATCAATTTTGGTTGGTGGATATGAGGATGAGAAAATTGCCACAAGATGTTTGATGAAATGTCTCCACCAAAATTTGATAGTTATTTGAGTCATGGGGAAAGTGAATTAGTGGGTGATATTCCAATCTATCAAGATGGCATGAATGTGGATCAAATCTTTAATTATTTCACTACTATGGAGCAAGTTCTATCATGTAAGAATCAAGAGAAAGAAGAATACAATCCTTTGTGTTCAATTTTTGATGGGGTAATTAATGGTAGTGAAGTAAAAGATTTTGGTGTACCAAGGTATGATATTGAATTGGAAAATGCTATGTTAGAAGCATCTCGAGAAAAATTTCAAATATGTGAACCGACTACCGGAATCAAGCCTTCACTCAAGCTACAAAAAAATAGGGAGGCAATATATATATGAATCCAATTTGGGCTTTCATTGAAGATAAGTTTCATGGTTGTAGTCTTCGTGCAAGGTTGAGAGAAATGCTTGGTGTTTCATTACTACTTGGGGATTCTCTTAACTATGACCACAAGATGCTAAATTTGGTGAGTAACTACAATGGAAGGTGTAGAGGTAGAATTGTCTTCAAGCAAGGAAGAAATTCAAGCACTAATGGAGAATATGCTTTGAAGAATTCGTGGACGAATTTGTTCAAACAAGGGGAGGATGATGTATTTACAAACGAAGAAATACTTGTTGTGTCATTACTACTTGGGGATGCTCTCTAATATAACCACAAAGTGCTATATTTGGTGAGTAACTACAATGGAAGGTGTATAGGTAGAATTGTCTTCAAGCAATGAAGAAGTTCAAGCACAAATGGAGAATACGCTTTGAAGAATTCGAGGACGAATTTGTTTAAAGAAGGGGAGGATGATGTATTGTGGATGTCCCATATCTATATTGAAGAACCGTTTATAGTCCACCCTAGAATTACTTTGAATATGCCAAGTATGCCCTTGGTTCTAGTATAAATTAGAAGACATAAGGCTAAAGGAAAAAGTTTTGGTTTTAGAATATTGTGTGAAGAATGAGAGGTTCTCTTCTTTCAAACCTAATTGCTATCTCTAGGGGGAATTAGATCATCTAATTCTAGAGTATCAACTAGATGCCTCTCATAATCTTATAGTTTCCAATTTAATTGGGTAGAAATTGTAAGTTATTTGAGAAAAATCTTCATTATTAGGTTCTTCCTTTATTCAAAGGGTAGAAGAAACTAAATTGGTTGATTGTTTATCCTTTTCAAGTTATCAATTTCAATTTATTTTCATTGTAAGCTTCTGCTTCTCATCAATTCTCTAACGATCTCCCGCTTTATCAATTTTAGCGGAAAAAAACTCTAATACATATGGAGAATACAAGAATTAAAAGATAAATATATTAAACTTCATAAAAATCTCTTAACTACTTCATACTCTTGATTCCAAGTTTGAACATCTCAATAACCTGCACATATTCAAAAATAAATGTTGTTGAAAGGAAAGATAAGTAGATATTCGATCCGAACCTGTTTGTTATTCCATTTGTAGTATGTATTATTACACAAAAATATGATATATTTCTCCCCCTTAGTTTATGCTTTACTCTTTCGTTAGATATATATATCCTTTCTCAGTGATTGTAAATCACCCGCATACTCCATATATTTCTCCAACTTTTTGTCACAAAAATGACAAAGAAGCGAAAAAATACATAAGCAAACTGAAAGGATCTTACAAGTTCATAAAAGCTCATACAACATATAAGAGTTAAGCTTGAAGGTTTAACATACCATTTTAGACAAGCAATACTAAAAATGGAAACTACTTAAGTAATTTTTTTTAGCATCTTATCAAGGAAACAATTGCCTAAAGAAATTTTCCTTTTGATTTGATAAATCAAGCTAAGATTAGAGTTAATTTAGTTATTTATCAGGATATAATTATTCGAAAATAATTGTACCTCATTTAGACAAGACAAAACTAGGTTAGATAAGTAGTTTTCTTATCAAGAAACCGATTAGACTTGAATAATCATATATACCTCGTTTTGATAAGCCTAAACTAAGATTAGAATTAACTTAATTTATTTTATCAGGAATCAATTGGAATAAAGCAATTGAACCTCATTCTTTTAAGAAAAAACATAATTCAAGATTGACTTAGTTTTTCTTAACCAGAACCAATTGTAACTTAACAATTATATCGTATTTCATTAAGCAAAAGGAAGAGTAGGCAATTTAAATCATCTTTTTTAATAGGTAAACAATTAACATAAGCAAAATAAATCGTTACCTCGCTTTTCAATATGACAAACTAAGATCCGAACCGATCAAGTTTCATATCAGGAAAAAGATTATCAAAACTTTTCCCTCGGTTTCCACAACCACTCTCCCCACAAAGATATGACGTTTAGTTCAAAATAGAACTCTCCCCATGTGAGTTTTTATTCTCTGCAAGACAAAAGAATAACAAACAAGACAACCTTTACCATCGAAAGACCGATGTTGTCTTAGCTTACGTGCCAATGTAAAAATATAATAAGATCGAGACTCATACGCATACTAAATACACAACTTATGAAACATAAATTGATATATAATAGTATATTATTGTGGCTTCACTCATAAGTTTGATCAATATCTACTTATGGTTATTTGATGCAACCAAATGGGTTAGATTCGAAACCTGTTATATCAAAAATTCACATACATCATAAGAGATGATTATATGAGATCAAAATGTTAGGGTTTGTGAAAACCGAAAGAAAAAAATAAAATAAGAATCACAAGATGCACAAACTACCAATCATAACACAAGATTTATATAATAAAACTTATTTGTGATAGTTGTACATAGATCTTATACAAAAATTGAAAGGGATCAACAATTGATAATCTATTATAAGATTAAGCATGACAGTATCTAACTTAATCCTTGGAGGTGCTCTGATTTTTCACCGAAGTCTCTTCAGTGTTCAAATTCTTGAAATTATTCCTTTCTTTCAATTGATTGAATCGTGCTTTCAAAAGATTAACATCCACAATCATCTTCAAAATTTTTGATTCAAGACATTCCTCATTCCTTACAGATGCTTCAAGTTGCTTTCTGGTGATTTCTGAGTCTAGGATAAGCATAATCATAAGTTCAAGAAATAACTGATCTCTCTTATTTTCTCCAAATAACACTTAATCTCAGTTGGGAAATATGTCTCAAGCCTCTATAGTTGGGAATCGATATCAATAATATCTTCACCCATCTTGAACAACTATCTTATTATGGAGAAATAAACTGTGTTCAAGTGATTTTTTATCAAGTGAAAAACCTGGGTTTCAAGTTTTTGAAATACCAAAATAAGTTAGTATTTACTTGATACCTAAATCAGGTAAAATGGATTTAAACTCGCAAATAAAAAATCAGTGAAGATTTTTCAAAAAAATAAATTTTTAAAAAGTTCGAAAATAAAAGATATCTTGTATATATTTATCACGAGCTTTCTCTTTCTTGAAACTTGGACCGATATTATCAAGGAGTTACATTTGAACAATACAGGAGGTGCCAATTTTAAGAATGCAGAAAATAACTCAGAATATTCATGATAAAGTCCGATCATTAAAGATTTTAGAGAAAATCTTAGAATGTATTCCTTTGTGCCCTTTCAGAGCTCCTTCATTTATTTAAAATCGATCACAGGATGAGTAAGTTCCATTCAAAAATACTAGCTTGAGTCATTGGATTTCGAAATTTTACAGCCGTAGAGTTCTTCTAAGATTTAAGCATCAACTTATATCACATCCATTCCAGATAATCGAGATAAAACTTCTACAAGATAAAAATTCTATGCGTGCAATGAGACCCAAATCAAGAATACTTTTTCTTCGGTGGGACCATATTTTTTCTATCAACTCTCAACTGGCTCACATGGACATGTAGCACATGTCTTTCCAAACTAGTATCAGTGTACCACGCTAGGAACTTCTTACAAGGGAGAGATCATCAGACAACCAAAAAATAAATAAATCTAAAACAGTTTGTCTCACAGAAAGGGTGGGATCCGCCTTCCCCCAAAAGAACAAGAGACCTATTTATAGGTTTGATTGTGAGAGGGATTTCTGCACCCTATTATTTTTTTTGTAAGTTAAATACATTCAAAAGACTAACTTAGGGAGTTAGTAACCCTTACATCAAAATGAATAGAGCCATCAAATGTTGGGCTATTAGTTTCAACCCTAACATTTGATTTATCTAATTCTAAAGCAGAATTATTACAAAAAGGAGGTTCATTCTTCCAATTGAGGATATTTTTAAAAGATTTGGCTTCCTTGGCCAAAACAGCTACATTGTTTGCAGTTCTTGGTACAAAACTTGCACCCTATTAATCTCTAGGGATGGATCCCATCGTTACGTGAGAAAGCAGAAAAACGGTTTTTCAGGCGGTCCTTCCGGAACTACTTGTTAAAAAAACACCAAATAGTAGACTAGAGTTGACATCCATAGCCCTTTTGGACTTGGAATTTGGTTTCCTGAAAAAGAAAAAGAGGTCCTAAACCTTTTTCTGACTAGAAATGAGTAACTTGCCGACTTTATAGCTATAAATATAAGTATGCGTAGTATTGTTTTGTAATCCAAGTGATTAATCAAAGAGGAAGATTTAGAGAAGAAGAGAGAACAACTTTGCGTTTGAGTTACCGATCCAAACAAATAATAATTTGCTTTTAAGCGTGTGTAATTGGATTTTTTGATGGAGCACCTTCCCGAGGATGTAATATCCGCAATTCTTTTGCGCGTTCCTACGAAGTACGTGGGAAGCTGCAACCTAGTGTGCAAAACATGGAAATCTCTTATCTCCCGCAGAAAGGTTGAGGGTTTCCTTTTTGCTATTACATCCAAGGAGCAACGGAATGCCCAATTATACTATACAGATTATCAAGAGTTGATAAGCTATGATGACTATCACGACGATCCGTTTTGTTTCGAATCATGCACTACTAAGATCAACCATCATCTCGTTAATAAGAAAAACTCTAGAGATGTCATGATCGGTTCTTGTGACGGTTTGGTTTGTTTTTCGGTACCCCACGACGACATATGTGATCCTGTATATATATGCAACCCTATATCAAGAGAATACCTTAATCTTCCAAGATTTTACACTAGAAAGGGAGGCGATATGGTGAGTGGATTTGGTTACCTTCAAACAACCAATGAGTATAAGGTTGTTAGAATTTATTACCCAGACGACCACGCAAGAGATACAACTCTGGGATGGGTCCAGACGTATACCCTTGGAAGTGGTTCTGGTTGGAGAAATGTTGGCGTAATTACTCACACGTTGGATTAGCTGAACGCAAAAGTAATGAGATAGATGACAAAAAGGAGAATTAAGCTTCGTAAGACATAAGCATATATATAGTTTGCAGGAAGTGAGACATTCTCCCGTCGACTGCTGTCTAAGAAAATTTACTTTTCACTCTATGAGCGAGCATGTTTTTATGCACAATTTTATCAAAGAAAGCATTGTGCAATATGGTATAATAAATATTTATCTGTAAATTAGAAGAAAGATAATAAAAATACAGTTCTTGGAGTTGATGTACGTGTTCTTCATCTAATGCTAGCTTGCATTCATGTTCCATGACCTTTTTTCTTCCCCGAGTACAATTGTATCCTATGCTTCAAGATTACCTTTTTTTCAGTTTCGTTTTACATCCAATATAGGAAAAGCATAGACTTGCCTGGCCATCAGTATGTGCAATTTTTATTTGGGTTATTTGGTTTTTAGTACTTACATTTTGTCCAAAATTAGCGTTTGGTCTAACATTTATCCAACTTAGGATTTGGTATTTAGAAATGACGTTGACTTTCATTGACTCCGTATCTTTAATTATAATTAAATTATCATATAAAAATTTATGCATTTACTATATTATCCTTTAGACATACTTTTTACACGCCTCAAAATTAACCTGACTAAACTCTACATCTAACTTTCTTCCACCTTTCCTTCTTCTTTCTTCATCTTCCGACATTACACCACCCCTACCACCACCATCCTCCAACCAGCAGAAACTTGCTTAAATCCGTCGATAATCATCAACTATCAAAAGCAAAAAAAAAAAAAATCATGGAAAGATCTTTCTTCAATTTCCATTTACCAAGTTCGTATCTTTCTTTCGTATGTGAATTCGATAGCGCCAACTAATGCAGGAGTCCATATAGATCGGGAAGATAGAGTCTCAAGGTCGGGTCGGACGACTTGAAAGCTGAGTCTTCGTTGTCTTGCTTCATCAATCCAGAAATATTATCCAAAAATTAACCGAGACCTAGTCACCACCATTTTAATTTCTTCACCAAAAACATCTAAACCAGTTTGGGAATTTTCTGTGTACAAGCTTTCACTCTAGAACATAATCATTTTTTTGTTTAATAGCTTTACCAGTGCCACTTATACAACAATAGAAAGATCGGTCACCATTTATTTTCATTCATTATTTAACCGAATCTCACCATTTCCTCATCTTAATCCAATCTTCCCCAACACCCTAAATTAAATCTTGATGTCTTTAATTTTTGGTTCAAATCAGATTCTGATCATAACCCATATTGAGTCGATCAAAACCCATTTATCAATCTCAAGTAAACTCTTATACTTCAATCGATCGCATTTTCAGACCAACTTCACAAATCTGGAACCCAATCCAAACCTAATTAGTGCAGTCTTGTTATTGTTTTGAACCTGAAACCCTAATTAGTACAGTCTTCAAAAAGCACAATCCACTTCTCTCTGTTCAGTTACAATACTACTGCTTTTCGTTCTTATCATCAACAACATTTACTGCAAAGAATCCCTAAAGCACAGGTAGAAGAAACCCTAAAATTGATTCGGAAGAAGAATTTTCATTATCAGACGATGATGAAATGGGAGAAGCAGCTTTAGATTGGTTAGATCTATATTCTAAACAACCTAATTCGAAACCTTTTCAACCATCTGTAATCGAAACCCCCAGTTTCACTAATCTAAACCCAAATTTCTGAATCAAATAAAACCTAACCTAGGAAACCAAATCAAAATCCCAAATTCACTGAATCGAAATTTGAAATTGAAACCCCAATTTTACTGAATCAAAAACCTAATTCACTAAATGGAAACCCAATTTCTGTTGTGCTAGTTACGGATGACTGATAATGATGGTTTTTATTGATGAATAAATTGGCTAATCGTCATACTTGATTTATGAACTTTAGAAACTAATAAGAAAAAATATTGAGGTTTGCAGATGGAAAAGAAGATAGGTTGACAATAGAAAACAGACAGGGAAAGTGAGATGGTGATTGCGATGATGTTGCAGTGGTAGTGTTAGAGCGAGAAATTGACGGTGGTGGCGATGAAGGGTTTTCGGAAGGAAGAAATGGGCTTTCTCTTTCTTCTAAAAGGACTAGGATTAATATGTGATTATTTTGTAAATACTAGCAAAGTGAAGGGTGTAATAGTGAACTTGTTTAGTGATTATATTTTTATATAAATTTTTTAATAATTTCTTTAACATAAGTCAAAATTTAAGATAGCCAATGCAGGTCAACGTCATTTCTAAGTACCAAACTCTAAATTGTACAAATGTTATACCAAACACTAACTCTGGACAAAATGTGAGTAACAAAAACTAAATAACCTTTTTATTTTCCTGTAATATTATTTTATTTTTTGTATTGAACAAATTATAGGCAATGCTGCATTAAGTTTCGATGAGCCACAGCCGAACATTTGCAGCCGCTATATCATGCACATCAGTTATGATAATGTCTATAGGATGCATTTGTTGCCAACAAAGTTTTATACAGTAATCCATAGGTATTTAAATGCAGAAAGAGAGAAGATTTAAGTAAATTTTTACACAATAATCGCCGCATCAAACTCGTAATGAACAGAAAGTGCATCATTGTCTCCACTCTCCTCCTTTTAGCATATAACACATTCCTTGGTCAATCTCTCATAGCACTCTCCTGTAACTTACGTAGGAGAAGATCCAAAATATGATTAACGAACAATAACTGCACAAAGAATTAGCTTCTTTCTTCTCCATTCGGTTCGAATTCCTAGATGCTAGAAATCCATGCAAGCAAGGATTTCAAGGATCCCAGCAGGACATGGTTCTCAGGTAAAACTGATGCTACCCAGTGGTTGCTCATCTTATCAATTTTCGTCTGTACCTCCCTCATTAGAGTTTCAATATCCGTCAGATGAGCTAAAGTGGGCTTTCTTTCATGAAAGTTCTCCAGTTTAAATTTATAAGCACTCTTCAAAATTTTCAAGAAATCGTCGAAATCAGGTGATCCAAATTGTAACTAGGACTTAACAGAAACTCAAGCAGAAACTGTGGAATATCGTCCATTCCCCCATCTTTAAGCACATGTAGCAAGAATACAGAATCTTGATGCTGGATTAGTATCGAAGCAAATTTCTTTTTCTTCTTTGATGTCGAATCGTACTGAACGGAAAGTGAAACAATCTTTGGCTTGATGATCTTCTTCTTGGTCTTTTTCTTTGATTCAGAAACTTCTTTCTTAGCGTTGCTTAGGTTTGCAGAGACCCATGTTGAAAAAATTTCGTTCTCATTACCAGAAACTAAGGTTTTCACCGAGTAATGCCTTTCAGTACTTAAATGAGCTTTAATATCATAATATCTATAACTGGTAGAAGAATCTTCTACACATATGCTGGAGTATAACTGAGAAGCCATTTCTTGATGCTAAACGCTGAATCTGAACAATGGCTGTATGATCTTGGTGAGACTAAGAACAACGATGCGAAAGAAAAAGATTTTCTTGATTTTTCGATTAATTTTTCCTGTGGTGAAAATCGAAACGCAAAAGTTTAACGGCGGTTATAATACAGAGACGGAAAGAGCGAGAAATAGTTTTAACGGAAATAATATTCCTTTATATAGAAAGGAGGAATGTAGACGTGTCAACAGAGGGCAGTGCTTAGTAGATCTGAACCAAGCCCATGGTCCGACGACATGGCATGCAGAATAATTTATTGGGTAGGGCTAGTTAGTATATGTAAAGGCGATCACTAAGCGGCCGAAAATAGCACATACTATGGATTATTTGAATTGTTACTATGGAATAAATCAGAAAATAAATCCCGGTAGAGATGAAACAAATGGGACATGTTAAAATGGATGCAATGCCAATGTTAGAGGTCGCAACAAAGATCCTGGACAAATCACATTCTCTATTTCGGTGTGTCTTGAATTGTTGATTTAAAAAGCGAAAACTATTACTAACCCTTACATATTATATATGGATTACATACATAAAAGCATGGCTAAATAAATCATTCATTACTAGTTCTATATTTTTGATTTTTCATTACTCCTAATCTCGAATTTATTTATTTACTTCTTAATATTTTTCAATTGATGGCGTCATTAAAAGAAATTACTAAATCTGAATCAGAATTACCCTTCACTTTATTTAATTCGTTTTTTTTTTATGGAAACAGAAACAAAAGTCAAAATCATTTGCTAAATTCTTTATTTACATCCTAAAGCTCTGACAATCTTTAATCTCAAAAAAATGAGAGAAAATCACACGACTCAATCTCATCTCATTAGAATTTATTGATTCGATCAAGACAACTTGAAAATCTAATTTCATCTTCGAAATTAGCTTGGTTTAAGTCATCGTAAAAAACGATGAGAAGTAAGTTTCAATTATAACCTTATTTAATTTAATTGAAAATTATTTCGGTGATTTTGAAATGACATTGTAACTTAGAATCTGCCACTTTGATTCAGAATGTAACAAGTAACCCAAAATATTATAAATGATCGAGAATAATTTTGTTGGTAAAAAAAATATTGCCCATGATCCACCATGCGTGACAAAGATTGTCCCGAAATCCAAAGTCTGAATTGAACCTTGACCTATCTCACAATAAAAAATATGTATCTATATATACTTGAAAATTTGCAGATGATCCAAAATATTCAATTATAAACTTAAATCTATTTTCATGACTCAAGTGACCCAAAATTTGCATAAAGACTATCTATCACTTTAAGCCAAATATTTTTTTTTGATCGGTAAAAAATTTGATGCTAGCGAGTTTCGAACTCAGATCACTGGTACCATCACCCAGTGACTTTACCACTATACTACAGTGGCACCGGCAGTTTAAGTCAAATGTTACCCATGACCCAATATTTGACAAGCAACTAGCCCCATAGTCGAAAATATACATCGTCACCTTAAAGTTTCCACAAAAACTAAAAACATCCTCCACACACTTATTACAATAAACCAAACAGTATGAACTCCTCATTTATCGTCAGCTTCAAATAGGTTCGAAAACTCATTCTAAATGACAGTCATCGCCACCAAATTGTAACAATCCAGATGAGGAAAAATGTCGAGCATGCCAAGAAGCCACCCGAATATGCACAACACCTTGTGAAAAGGAAAGGGTACCAAATACACCACCAACTTTTTCGGTTTGATAGGAGTATCAACCTTTGTAGTACTTTTAACAATCAAAAGATGCGGAAAAGTAAAAAGCACCCACATAAGAATTTTGTTAACGAGGAAAACTGCAATTGCAGAAAAACTCGGGGACATGTTCCTTGTTTGAACACCGAACTGTATTAAGTCGTTACAGATTCTAGCCTACTAAGAACCACAGTGCTGGCCATACCATGTCGTCCTTCCCCATGCGGATACCAAAACGAAGGAGTGCGACGATCAACGACCACCCTTCCATCCTAGATGCAAATCCTAGCCGTCCAAGGTCGCCAAACAACGCATGGTAACCTTTGACCCAAAACCCTAGTTTTGGCCACGCCAAACCGCGCCATGGCATGCCATGCCACCTGTGCCAATGGCACGCCAACCACCTTGCTGCGCCATACCATTCCGTCCTTCCTCATGCGGCTACCAAAACGAAGTCATACGACGATCAACGACCACCCTTCCATCCTAGATGAAAATCCTAGCCTTCCAAGGTCTCCAAACAACGTATGGTAACCTTTGGCCAAAAAACCTAGTTTTGGCCACGCCAAACCGCGCTAATGCATGCCATGCCACATGTGCCAATGGCATGCCAACCACCTTGCCGCGCCATACCATACCGACCTTCCCTATGCGGCTACCAAAACGAAGGCCTGCAACAATCAACAACCACTTTTTCATCTAAGATGCAGATCTTAGCCGTCCAAGGTTACCAGCTAACGCATGGCAACCTTTGGCCCTAATTTGGTCGTACCTAAACAAAACCAAAACCTTAACTTTTGGACGCGCCTAAACTGGGTCATATTAAAGCCATACTGATCGTACTTTCATGCCACTGGCTACCAAACGAAAGGTTGCAATAATCAACGACAACCTTCCTCTTAAGATGCAAAATCTCGACCGTTGAAGGCCACCACCGAGCCGGAAAGTCTCCCAAGCTCAACTTGCCAGACAACAACAACATGCTACATGTTTTTCACGAAAACACTCGAGATATCAACACATGTCACAAACTGGGGGATGCTCATTGGGTATTGGTTTGGCGGTTTACAACGTGCGGCATACACTACGCTCGTTATAAGAAAGTGTCATAAGGATGGGGTGGTTAGTAAATACAGGGAGTAATGGTGAAACGCTTTCTTTTATGGAACATCAATTCCAAGTGTTACCGGTTACCACCTCCTCCCATTTACTCACCCGTTTTCCATTTCTTAATGAGACCAGAGTACGTTTCACTTCGACTTGTATAAATAGGCATTACCTATTTCCACCGAACAACAAGTTCTGGTAGGGAGCATACAACACTTAGAAAACGTTTGCTAGCTTTCCCATCTGTTAGCTTCCCACTTTCTGATACAAATCACAAAACAACTACTCTTCTAGAATCAACTATCCTGGTCTCAACACTCTCTTTGCTTCCCTCCCCAAAACCAACCCTTCTCCTCCTCTTTGTGATCGAAGCAAGTCTGGAACGGCCATTTCTTGGTTTAGGCCGGATTTGTACAGATTGATCTCTCGAATCTAAAGTACTCCCTTGCAGTACATTGTTTAGGGTTTAGACTCGTTTCTCACCCACAATACACGAAATTACCGAAACCAGCAGAAACTGTTTTCACCCTCAAACATATGCTAGTTCAGCTTGCAAATTCACCTTTCTTTGTGGTAAAGCTTCAAGACGTTGAGATTGTCAATCTGGCAAGGCTTGGACCTGATGAAATTGATATGACTGTAGTTTTTAAGGATTTCAATTGTCATGTGCTTCAAATCAGCTCCATCCCCTTAGACTCGCTCAGTGGCATAAAAAGATGTCTCGACTTCTGGGGTGTCAAGTTTTATGAGAACGATCGGGATCTAAACTGGAACTCCTTAGTGAAAAATACAGTAGATTATCTGAGTCGTTCATACAAGAGGACGGATGGAATGCGGATAAACTCGAAGATAATACTACTTCACTCTACTACAGGCACTAGTACTTGGAAGCATCCCAAGTTGTGGATGATATTCAAACTTGCGCTTATTGATTAATGAATTAGTAATTTGGTTTTAAATTCGTTCAGTTCAAGTACTTCCTGCTTCCTGAACTCTATGTAATATAGTAATATCACTATGCTTCCCTTGATTCAAAAATCCGAAACACTATTATATGACATTTGTAATTCATTAGTTCCCATGACTGAGTTCTGAATCTGGGTGTTGTTTTTGTTAATCATCGGCAAGTTATCATAAAATCTTCTTGTAATCCATTTTTTAGGTTCTTCAAATACACACCCAGATGGATTTTTCATTCCTAAGGATAATTCCTATGGCAATGAACAAAAAAGATGAACAAGCTGTGTTTTCCACTATGGAAAACTAGAGCAAAATGAATAGATTTGGTTTTCCAGGATCCCACTAATATTTCTTTTTAATATAAAATATGTTGTAGGATAAAGATAAAATATAAAATAATATATTTGGTGAGATAAAATAGGATTAAGTGAGATAAAAAAAAGGATAAAAAGAATAAAAAAATAGCAAAGTAATTGTTAGGAATCTGAAATTGTACTAGGAGAGGGAGGAATACACGCCAGCGTTTTCTCTTCCAAAGCCCGCGATTTTCCTTCCAACTCCCGGTCTTCCCACGTTCGCCCGACCTATCATCACGTGCATGCTTGGTCATCCAGCTGGATGATCAGGTGCATGAGAATCTACAGACCCACACTACAAGGATCAAACTTATGAAGGCACCCCCTATAAAACTATCAGCACACATTCGGGTGCCTACATACAGAACAAGGGTATAAAGTCGCTCTTTGACCTAGAATCTATCCATATTCCATATTGAAGATAAGTCCGCGGCTCTCAGTTCTCTCAAATAACTGAGATGAAATTGGATCTGAGATTACTGCGGCTTGATTTTAGAGCAATCTTCAGCTATCTGTTTATTTCTTCAGCAGAAAATGAGTGCAAGTCTGGAAAGATTAAAATTTCCATTTTAAGCAAGATGTCTTGAGACGTGTGCATGAGGATCCGTTGAATAACTCTCACACAGACATCCTGAACAATGTTGAACTGGAACAATCCGAAATCTTATTAGCTATAAATCAAGTTTTGGTTGAAGTTTTTAAGGTTCGATTTCGTTACTTCGATTTCGTTGTACTTGTTGTTGTTTTCTTTACTAAAACATTCAGTAATTAGTACTTTGTTTGTGTTGTTAATATTTCAGATCAAATTTCTATTACTCAAGATGAGATTACAAATATTAGCTCAGCAGATGAAGTTCTTAATCAACAGAATAAGTGTACATTGAACATTTTGATTAAGAATCTAGCTGTCAGTTAGGTCAACATTTAATCTTCAATAGGCTAATCTCAGATGAAGAATGTGGTACTTCTCAAAATCAAGGTATGTATATATATACTAATGTGCATATATGCAGATTTGAAAAAATATTTGAAATATTGAGCTTTCCATTTCTTTCCCAAATGAAGTTCAGAAAATATTAGGTTGTCTCTCAGTTTACTGATATGTTCTTTTTTTAATTCTTAAGCACGTCTCTGAGCATCTCTCTTTGGGCAATAATAAAGAGAGCGATTATGACGCTTTCAAGGCTACCTTTCCTGATTCTAAGATTATAAAATTCTCAAGGTTTGGTGATCAATTGGGATGCTAGCAGCAAACAGACAGGTACTTGATCACACGAGGAACCAAATTCGCCTTTTGCGGAGTCTACCTGGTATTAACCCTGAGACAATATTGGCTGACTTACAGTCTCTAGGGAAAGTAATTTTTCGAGATGAAATCAAATAATCTGAAACTTGAAGAAAGAGAAAGAAACTACAAAAGCAGAAAACTCCATCCTTAAAAGCTGAAGTCAATTCAATGGTGTCTCGAAAAACAAGTTATAGGTATAACAATTCTACCACATTTGATTTTTTTTCTTTATAGTTTCACTGATAATGCGATGCTTTCTGACCATAAAGTAAGATAGTGTGTGTATGCAGTATTGTGTCACTTACCCAGTGAGATTCATGTATTATTGTAAAGTCATTTTCACCTTTTATACCATTTGATATTTTGACTGGTTTGCAAAGAAATGTATTGTTTCTGAAGACTGTATTCTTTACTGTAAGTGTTTCCATTTGTACTTCATAATTGAAGATATCATTGTGTCGGAAATGGAATTTTAGTTTTTAAGAGAGGTGTCTGTAGGAAAAAATTTGAACTTATCATGCTGTAGTTATAAGTACACTGCACAGATATCTCCAGTAAGAGCTTGAGGACTTAATTCAGAACAATTGTACGTTGTTCTGAATGAAATCAGTGGTAAAAGTTTGTTGGTGAACAGAATTGTATGTTGTTTTATATTAGATGAGGTTCAGGTTTCCTCCTCTAGGATAAGACGAGACACCTTTCTTAAGACATGGAAACTTCTGAGGATGTGTTGCATCAACTTGTTTATTTTATTCATCTACTCATAACACAGTCTACGCTTGCAGAAGCATTTTATTAAAGTTTGTAAATGGTACTTAGGAATAGACAATATGGTCAAAAAAAGGATCCTGAATTGCAGTCGTGGAATGACAGATTAGAATGAGGGAACTTTAGAAAAATTGCCTATCAATTTTTCTCTGATGCGGAAAACTAAAAGAAGAAAAGCTAAAGGCGCAGAAAGAAAAAAAAATCAGCACTTGACATGCTTGAACTTTTAAAATATGAAATTCCACTGAACCCAAACTTTTAGGATAGAATTCAATGTATTTGCATCTCAAGAGAGTAATCCTGTAAGATGTTTCAGATTGTAAAGCCATTCTGGACTGGATTTGGCCAAGATCTTTGGTTTCTCTCACTGTTTTTGGGGTTCTGATTTTGTGTTAGTGTATACTTGGTTTCAAATTCTGCATCATTTGGTAATTATTAACTTGCATTTTACCTTCTTAAATGACAGAAAAAGTCTCGCAGAGGAAGTCACGCTGCCGCTGCAAAAGATCAACTATTTCAAGACAGAAATTCCCTAATCCAACCGGTGCTAAAAGCTCCATTTTCCACCACTGCCCCATCCCCACCACAACCACCATCACCCCCAAATGAATGTGTTATACTGGTTTTGTTTGGAATCCCTTACATTTACTCTAGAGGGACGGCTTCACCTAATCGTCGCGTAACGACTTTTCTTCTCAACCTGTAAGTTTAATTATTTTTGTTTTCACTAATTTCTTTGTATTCTCATACGTTCTATAAGAAGTTAGGGTTTGAATCTACTATTCTTATTAATCTGAATTTGATAATCTAGGAACAGATTTCAGGGTAATGTATGTATACTTGAGGTTTATGTGAGTGAGAGATCTTGAAATTATACATGTACACTTGAAAGTTACTGATTCTTTTAGCACATCGAATGCCATGCGGCGGCACATTGAAATCCATCTTTAACCTTAAATTGAAAGCAATTCAGTAAATATGCAGCTTAATTCATATGAATTGTTTCTCTTGAAATCCATCTTTAACCTTAAGTTGAATGCATTATAAATGTCTCAAATTTGCATAGCAGAAAGCAGAAGTTATCTTTCTTTGCTGGAGAGGTTATGGAACAACAGAAGTTTCCGAGTACTACATTCATATTTCATCAGGAAGCAGACTAGTAACAGAAGAAAAGGGATCAAGAATAGATGGGAGACATGGATGACACGTGCCAAAAACAATAAAAGGATCTCAATTCATCTTTCTCAGCCAATAGCTGGCAGGGTTCTGGAAGGAATTAGGGCACTCTTTCCTAGAGATATTTCTAGGTGTCGTGGCTTTGATTCGTTCAATATCAGTGATGAGGTAAGTGACTTACAATGTTGTTCGTGTTTTTTATTTTTTTAATAATCTTTTTGATAATGAAAGTCAGTTGTTGTGACTTTTGAGAGGATTCCCCTATTTCTAATTGCAGGAAAGAATATCAGACTCGTATGTATGTGGTGTTGTTTTCGGGAACCCCTTACGCTGATTATGATGAGAAGTTTTTGATCCTAAATACCTAGCGCAATTGTCATGTTGAATCTTCATAGGAAATCTCTTGGAGAAAGTTAGCAGATGTATCCGTGTTGAGAGACCAACAAGATTCCGCAAGTTATGGTGCAGCATCATCTACTTGGAGAAATACTCTTGTCTAAGCACGTTCAGCAGGTTGTCTCTTTTGGATGCAGCAGGGGCAGTTGGAGTCATCTTCAGAAGACGAGGGGTCATCTGAATAGACCTACAAGGTTTGCGTGGATGCCTATTTGAGAAAGATTATGAAACTGAAATGTGGATTATCATTTTTGAACAATATGCTTTGAAGAACACCCTATCTGTGCTTATGTTGGTCTTGTCGAAAAAATAGGACTCTGTCAATTCAGCCAAGAACAATCCCAAGCTTCCACACTTTAAGATCATGGACATTACTAGGTGAAGCCTGCGACAGACCCTCCTTGTGTCAGAAGGCTGTTAGAAGACAACTTGAACCGCATGACTTGATGAATGATAGATTTGTATTTATTTGTTAATCCTTGTAAGTTGAACAAAATGTACTTCGGAAAAATAAGGAAATTTTGACCATCAATGCTTGCTCTAAAACCAGGATTATATATTTCCCTTGTTGGCTTAACTTTGTCAGTTTATTCTTAGTTTCTTGTAACTCGTTTTTCTTAGTTTATTCTTAGTTTCCTATAATGAATTGTATCGAACTGACATGTAAAACGAGATAAGATACTGATGCTTACAATAGACTCCTACATATGTCAATCCTCCTTTTTGGAATTTTTGAAAGATTGTAGTCGACATGTCTAAAATGGATTTCTTTCATGGAGGTCTATGGTTTGTGGCAACTGGAAGATACTACATGCAGCACCTCCCACCAAATTCTTATGAGTTTTTGGTGCTGGTGCATTCCCGGGACACAGAATCACGGTTATCCTCTTTCCCATGAGCATCCTCAGCTTATGCTAAAGTAAGAAAATTCTTACAATAGTTTCAGCCAACCCTACTTCCATCATATTCCCCATACATGTCCAATATGTGTTTCATGTCTTACTACTGGAGATGTTACCGATACAATTGCCTACAGATTAAAAATAATATGCAGGAAATTGCCTTATTCTCAGTTGATTGGGCAACCATTCACGTCATGTTTACTATTGTATCGACATTCCTTGAAGTCTTGCCTGAAACAAGAATTTTGTTGTCTATTTTACCTGAAATGTTGCAAGTCGTGAAGGAGTTGCAGTCAATCAACAACACATGTTGAATTTGGGACAATTGGAAACACTATATCGAGGACGGTAGAAAGCTCAGAATAAGACCCGTTTTACTACCTTTCGTCAAGTTCTTTTTACGAGTCAAATTCAAATTTGAACTTAAACTTGCCAACGAAAGCACCACCAGACCATCATTGCTAGAAGCAATATTGTCCACAAACATTTCATCAAACAACGGTTCAGTTACAGCTATAATAAAATTTAGTAGAAGCAGGGAAAATTTCATGAATCCATTGATTAATACTGATCAAGACAAGAAAAATAATTTGGGTTTTAATAACATCACCACTGCAATCTATTAATAAGTCCCGAATCACTACATCATACTCGATTACGATGTCTCCAAGAAACCAAGTCCCTAACTTCGCAACAAACTCCCTCATTTTCCTCTGCTCATCTTTCGTTGCACATACAATTACTCAGAACCTGTGATGACCAAAATAGAAAAATAAAACTTAATGATAGGCTTCCCCATATGTTTAATAGAACAATCTACCAGCAAAAGTGCAAAACTATAAATAACAAAAACCAACAACATTTCCAAGACTAATAGTTCAAACTTCAGAAAGCAAAGGTACATTTGTTTTTAATGATTACTTGGTTAAACTCAGTTTCCTGGAATAACCGGGAACCACATGGATTCCATAGTACAACTGTACATGCTACTTTTCTATAATTTCTCCTTGCATTTACTTATCCAATTCTGTTTGTATAAGCGAATCAAGTTTACTAACAACACATCCTGCTAAGTTCAAGGAAACAGAAACATGTAAAATTAAACATAAACTAATACTGGCTATTCCTACGGTGTGACTTAGACATCTTACTTATCCCAACAAGAGTTATAAACGACGACCCTCTCGGAGACAGCTAACAAGGGGGTTGTTGCATTTCATCTACAGTGGTAAGCAAGGTACTTATGATACTGAAAACAAAGTGGGATTAACTATTGAAGTTGGAATGCGAGGTTTCAAGCTATTATTTGGTCCTGCGTTAGACGTATTAGCAAACAAGCCTGAAGGCTGAAGTATTGTATGGGGTTGTGCAAGGCAGGTCATGGTGTTACATTTTGAGTTATAAGGTTACCAGAATCCTGTGAACAACACTAATAAAAAAAATGTTCATGCGAAAAAATACGCCCGTCAGATAACAACAAGTACACATACAATCTTGATAAACCACTAAAGAAGTTGTTGAATGCTAGGTTCTCACAAGTCATATCACATCATATAAAATAATAAAAGCATAAATAAAATATGTGAATATCCGATTGGTACGGGTGAACTTATCCAATAACAAGAGATAGCCAAATTACTCGCTGCCAAAGGAATTCTCGTCACGGATCCTTTGGCAGGCTGAGGGCGACGTATCTTGCTTGAAATGCCAAAAATCTAATCTATGACTAACAGGTAACTCAGCAGTATTATTACACAAATTAAGCGTGTTTAAGAAATAATGTTTCTCCAAGAATCTTTTGTCTTTCTCAAAACAGCATCACCCTGTTTGCATAGAGTGACAAGGTTCTTCCAACTGTCTTGGTTATTCATATGGCTTTCACTGACGAATGGAAAAAAAAAAAATCCCTAGTATACAATCACTCATCGGATTCAGTAGCAAAATAAGGCAGTAGATTTCAAGAAGACACTCTCTAAGAAGTGGCAGTAAGAAGTAGGAACCAGATATATTTCCTCAAAACCCCTGAGAAGAAGAGAGCTCTCAGTTTTCATGGTTTTTTGTGCATATACTTCAACATTAATTTTATAGACAAAATTGTTGGAAAAAATACAGTTTTATGTGAATAAAAATTAGTAATAAAAAGGTTTTTCCAAAAATAAAAACACCTTCCAAATTTATCTCTTAGTTTTTTACGGGATAAGTTTACCATATATTTTTTGGATTTGGGTTAGGGTTTTATATAAGAAGAACCTCTTTTTGATGCCGATATATATAGAAAAACCTCTCTCATATCCCCCTGGGGTTGAGTACTTCTTATTCGTTTTTTGATGTTTGATACGAGGGTTTTAAGTGCTAACGATTCGTGAGTTTTCCGCTGCCAAGTTCTAGAAGGACAAGTTTGAATGTGCTATTCAAGCTTGTTAAGATTGTTGTATCTTGGAGGCAGATGTACCCGTAGGGCTATAGCATCATCTTTTTTCAGAGTGTAGCCGGGCATTCTTGTCTTAAGGACAGTATGTTGAACATGCGCCTCAATCTACCATTACCGTTTTCTTGTTTCCATGGTGTTTATCAGGATGTTCAAGACATTAACAGTTGACTAAGGAGAACACACAAAAAATCAGATAAGTGCCTCTTATATTATTTAGTTGATTGATTAATTTTTAATTGTTATTATCCAACAAAAATTACTCCAACATAGTAACATATCAATTTAGCATAAACTTCAAATTTTTAATTGAGTTCTGTTCAGAAAATCAGAATGGAACTTACCAGTGTATCATCCTGCTAGATCTTGCACTTTCACCTGAACCCATTAGTTCCATAACTTCTTCTCCTAATGCTTTCAATGACACAAAGGTGTTCCTGTGAAGTACTCCACAATCAAAATTCTTACCACCATTCACAAGCATTCTGGAAGACGAAGGTTTTGGAGCACAACGATAGACATTTCTATCACGAGGATTGTAGCATAGAAGCCCACCATTCTTCGTAAGGGTGATCGGTTCGAGGTTGATATGACTAAACTCTTTACTTCAAATCACATCCTGATTCTTTTCATCCTTTTTTAAAACCCATGTGTCACAACCTCCATCATATTTATAAGCTGCACATAGAAAATCCTCTACAGCCTGTAGTTTTGGAATACCAGCTCGTGGTGATGGAATTATGCGGATTTCTTCAACAGCCAAATCGAAGGCGTGAATGGTTCCTTCCTCCTTGTCCACCCAATAAATAGCTCCATTGGCAAATTCACCAGGCTGTGAAACATAACTTATTTTGATTTCTATACTTCCCAAATTTCTCCATCCAATGCCACTGCCAAGAGTGTATACTTGAACATTTCCAAATTTCTGGTCTCCCTTCTGATTACATACGCTAACAACTTTGTACTCATTGGTTGAAGGAATGTAACCAAATCCAGTTAACATGTATCTTACGTTAACTTCTGGAAGCACAACATATTCTCTAGTAATGGGATTACAGATATAAGCAGGACTATAATGATCCTTAAACCATGCAAAGAAACAAATTAAGCCATTACAGGAACCAAGGATGCAACAGTTTTCAGTTGGAGGAATGAAATTGATCCTTGTTGTTTTTAAACGGTTTAAGCTCTCATCATACTCAGTATAAGGATATGGTTGTGGATCCCGGAAAATGAAACTCAATTTACCAGAATCAAAAGCATTGAGATGATTCAAATGCTTCAGTGAGAAGGATGGATGTTTAACAACATTTTTCCAGGGTTTTGATACGAATTTGCATTCTAAAATAGACTCAGTGGGTAAACGAGATAAGATATCTAACACAATATCTGATGGGAGCATATTGAAGTTACCCATGGAAACTCCTTGGCGCTATTCGCAGATTAGTAGTAATGGGCTAATGGCAGAAGAAGAAGAGAGAGGAGTTAGGTTTCAAGGAGAAAGAGGATTCGGTTGGGGAAGACTCGAGATCTAAGAGTGTGACAGAGAAATAGAAAATAAAATGGTTTCTTTTCACACTTATTACTGGGCCTGCAAATGGATTAAAACGTCCGAAACGTGATGGCCTGATGGCCCAGGGGTGAGCATGGGTCGGTATGGTCATGTTTTCACCTCATCGACATCCTAGGATTTCAAATTTGGTATCCGCATCCAATCCCACATCCAATGGATGCACGGATAAACAGATTGGATATGGATAATCCAACGCATTTGTTTTTGTTAAAATTTATAATGAAGAAATAAATTCTATAAAACCTACACATTTTATATATATACTAGAAATAACCCGTGCCATAACGACACATCATGAAACGGAGTAATTTTTTATTATACTAATGATTCTAATACTTACTGCCAACTGTGGCAAGACTATTTTTGACCCCTTATGAACCTGTAGCTTCGAAAATTAATAAAATCGGTTACACTTGCAACTGAGTAAAATAATAAATTTTGATGAAATTGCTATGTAAATTGGTTTATTTTTCCCTAGATTAGTATTCAATCTTTTTTTAAGGATATATTTAGTCTATCTCCAAATATTGGTAGTCTTTGATACTGATTTTTGTTGTATTCATACTATTACGATGAATCTTCATCAAGAGAGCAATAAATATAGTTATTTTCTTACAGAAATCCGTCCTCGATCGCTGGCACTATCGTCCATATGCTCTGGTGATCAAGAAGATAGCCATGGTCAATAAAATAACTGTTTCATAATGGTAAAACACTCTTATGTACCAACGTGATACGATCTTGTTCTTTATAATTGACTTGTATTTTTTTAGTATTTATGTAAAAAATCAAATGAGGAGATAATTAAATTAAGCTAATGGTATGTAAAAAAAATCACATTATATTTTATTTTTATTTATGTTCCTGATTGCGAGGGAACCCACACTCAAAGTATATTCAGGATGAAAAGAGGAAAAAAATAGTCATAATCAAGAAGATAAAAAGATAAAATTAGTAGATGCACAGGAAAAAGGAATCCACCATGTGATGATCAAGAAGATAGTTATGCATTGTATGTATTTGTTTATAGTTTTCAACTGTTCCCTAGAAATAATGAATCTAATAAAAAAATTATATTTTTAGAAAGAGGGTCTAATGTTCTATTTTCTTTGCAGATTAACAAAGGTTGGCTAATTCGATTTTTAAAAGATATGAATCAAAGAATTTTCTTTATTTTTGTTTTCGAATAATAAAATATGAATGTAAAAATATGAGTTTTACATGATTGTAACATTTACTTTTCACTTTATTTTTGTATTGCCACGTCAATTTTTCTAATTGGTGAGGAACTAATTAGAGGCATTGTCAATGCATATATCCATAGTGGAAGGAGGTTACAAATCTTACATCAGTCGGATGTCTGTGGCTTGGATGAGACTGGGGATGGTCAGATGGAATGTTTGAAAATGTTGTCTGAATGTCCAAGACTAAAAATTCCTCTCTGAAAATATTATCTAAAAATAACTCGTGCTGTAACGACTCCGCATGAGGCTAATGTGGAGTTCTAGTAAATATATATAAAAATTATATAGAATAAGAGTAATTTGACGTGTATCTAATTAACAATTATACTTAATTAGATTTCAAAATCTAGTCGGGTGAATTCCACATGTAAGAACTTATGGACCTGAAAGTTTCATATACATAATTTTGAAAGTTTGTTTAAAGTTCAGTTGATTTAAAAGTAATTACTTGGGTGTAATTGAGTATGGGCTTGTCCTTTCCTTTTTAATAAAATTTTATCCATGTTTATCATAAAAAGAAAAGAAGAGTAATTACTGAAATTAAATCTTGTTAGTCAAATTGTTTTATTGTGTTATATTATTTTATTTTTGATGAACAAAACCAAAACAACATAAACTCGATCACACGTGCATTAATATAAAATATCTTTAAGATTATATCATCAATTCATTTAAAAATTATTTGCGTTTTAATACCAATTCACTTTACTAAATAAAAAAGAACGTACTGTTGTTATCTGGTTTATTTAGAATTCTTGCGTGTTATTAATTTTAGCTTGAAAAAAAAGATTTTAATCCATCTCTAGTTTATTCATACAAACACGCAAAATGAGGGAGTGCATAACATGATCAGTAGAGAAATTTCTACCAAAGTATTTTATTTTTTTCAAACTACTTGGTTGACAAAGCTTGATTGTTTTTTGTAATAAAAAACAATAATACATTGTATCGTGGGCATAAATCCAATCAATGTACATTCATAATGTACATTATGAATTTTATGACCTCAATTATGAGGGAACCGATAAACTTTAGTTCATGACAAAAGAGCTTACAATTATTATATCCGTCAGATGTCTTTGGTTGGTATGAGATTTTGATGGTCGGATACAACGTTTATCTCTCAAAATGTTATCCGACCATCCAAGCTCAAAAACCGCTTCTGTTTTGTATTATAGATACAAATATAAATATATGATGGGTAACATTCCAAGTAAACACCTTAAGAATTACTAAACTATCTACGTATTTTCTAAAATCTACATAAATGCTCTTAATCAAACGAATATGGATATTCAAAGGATTTTCAAGGTTGCATCCGGACCCAATTTGTGATCCGTTGAATTTCAAAAATCTCATCCGCAACCAACCCATTAACGAACGGGCCGAGTATCCATCCACAAACATACGGTTGGTCCCAGTTAAATCAGCGGATTACGGGCCAAATGCTCACCCCTACCGATGGGGAGGGAGACCAATTATGTAAAAGTTTAAAAACTTTGCATTTTTAGGGGCGACTCTGAAAGAATTAGGGGCGACTAATAAGACAAAAAGAGCCACCCAAACCTAAAATGAAGCCATCCCTTATCTCTGATTTTTGGAAATGGCATATATACCCTCAACAATTGGTAGTTTAATTTGCTCTGTCTTTTTTTTTTTTTGCTACGAACCGCATAAAATCGGTAGTTAATTTCATAATCGGTTTTGTCGATGTATACAGTCGGTAGTACTCTCATAATTGATAGTGTTCGTGTATACAATCGGTAGTTAACTTTATAATCGGTATTTTTAAGTGTATATAGTTGGTTTTAGGAATTTTTTTTGAGTTATTTAGTTTTAGTTTTTAATGGAAGAGGAAGAGGAAGAAGAAGAAGAAGAAGAAGTTTACCAGTTTTCTTAAATCAACAACAAACATGGATGGGTACAAAGAAAAAGGTGAAGAACATAATGTTGAAGGTTCACTACCGTTTAGAAGAAGACGATTTGAGGTATTTATTGAATGATACAAACTTTTGTACAGAGGAAGCCATAGACGACGCTTTCATGGAAGAAAACGTAGAATCACCCGAGATCGAAGCTAACGATGCATCTAACACACATGTATTGTGTTAAGAAACTCAAAATCCACTTTGTATGTGTTTGTATGCGTTTTTAAACGAGAAAATTCGATTTTTGCATACATTGAACGCCATGAACTACCCAAAATCAGTAGATAATGAACTACCATGTCTACCGATTATCAATTATTGTATAACAATACATATTTAATCAGTAGAATAGGGAACTTAGATTGCTATCTATTTAGAAAAACCCCCAAATTAAAATTTTCGATTTTTAATAATCGGTAGTTTTCCAAATTTACTTTACTACCGATTGTCAAAGTCACCTAAATACGAATTCTCCAAAACTTCAATAATTGGTTTGTTTCATCTTTCACAATTGGTAGATTATGAAAATTTTCGAACCTCCGATTATAGTTGTCGCCCCAAAACCAAGTTTCTCGAAAACTGAAAAATTTGTAATTCTTCAGATATCATAACAGGTAGTTGATAAATGAATTTATCAACCGATTACTAATGTCGCCTCCGAAAAAAAAATCACTTAAATTTTTTGAATTTGACAACCTATAATCGGGTGTACTATGTGTACATTTTGCTAACGATTTTGTTGTAATCGGGTGTATGGGAAAGAATAATGTGTCTGATTATTCAAGTTTCTTCATGCAGAAGCCGTAGACTTTACCAAGTATATAATCGATAGTTTATATTCGTTTTTTTGCCTCAAATTATGTCTCAATCGGTAGAAATTTTTTATCTCGTGCTTCCGATTATTATTGTCTAACTTGTTGCTATTGTTCGTAGGCTATTATAGTGGTGGATGATGAATTTTATTTGAGGCCTGATACTTCCCACCACTATGCAAACGATTTGGTATACTCATAACTGCTCTTTTCTTTTCTTCAAATGATATATGTTAAATGCTTCTGCTTATGAGGCTTGTTTTGTTATATGCGCATTTAGTCATTTGGAAGTAAGGAGTAAGCAAAGGAATGGCATATCAACAAGGCAAAAGTGAAGATGTGCGTGGTAGTTCAGAACCGTTGTGTGAAGCTCATTTAGTTTGAAATTATCTGTGAGCGAGGTGAGGATAAAAAGAGTCACGAGGGAAAGGACAATAAGTACGTAAGGAAAACGAATAGGAAATACCGAATCCATACAAAGAAGATTGTATGCCCATTTAAGGTTATCTTCTATAAGCTTGATGGAAGCGAAGGTAAAGAGTGGAAAATGTTTAAAGTTGCTAATGGTTGTCACAAACACGATGATCCGGATACTCTTATTGGACATGTAATGGTTGCGAAGTTAAAACCACATCAAATGGATGCAGTGAGGTCTATGAGGATTTGTAAAGCGAGTGCGATCTTATCTAAGATAAAGGCGGACGACCCCAACAACCTTTATTCTTTGTCTACGATCAAGTCGGCGTTAGATACGATCAAAAGGACGGAATGGGATGGTAGAACGGTTATGCAACAATCGGAGTGGTTAGCTGAGTAAATGACTACACGTTGCGAAAGAATGAAAAGGATGCTAAAGTGGTTCGTATTTTTTGGGAACATCCTTTGATGATCCAATTGGCACAATGCTTTCATAAAATTTTAATGATAGATGCTACTTATAAGACAAACAAATATAACATGTCGTTGTTGAACATTGCTTACCACACTTCCGACAAAAACACTTTTACTGTTGCATGGGGTTTAATGGATCATGAGAACAACATGAGTTTCATTTGGATGTTGGATATATTGAGTTCCGTTTATCTGTTTTGTTACTAGAGTTTCATTGGACATCCATAATCGGTAGATGATAATATGCGTTATTTACCAATTAAGTGTGTTATTCGAGGCACGGCTAGTTTATTTTGAAAAATTATCCGTTTCTGCCGATTTGTAATGTCATGGTCATATGAACTTTATGTAATGGTAATGCGAAGATCACAATCAGAGGTTAAATACTAAGATATGTGTGATTGTATATAACCGGCTATTAGATAATAAAACAGACTTCCGACTGTTATGAAATATTTAAATATCACAAGCGTCTCCACCATACAAAGATAGCTGAACGGATATAATTCTTTAGATAATTGTTGATGGTGGATTTTCGACAAAGGTCAAAATTGTAAAATCATGATACTGCATGTTTCTGACCCGTCTTCATGAATGTATGTGACAATTCATATTTTATGATCCGTGAACCATTTCACGATCTCTGACTGAGCGAACGTTCCTCTCAGATCTATGATGAATATGTTTCTTGAAAAGCCTCTCTGCTGACCGTTCGATGCTTCACACATTTCATCATCACCTCTACATGTAATCAAAATGATTGGGCGGCTCCTAGACATATTGCATGCTAGTATATATCCTAACGCCTTCAGGACGCCACGCTACTCGTTGTTCCCTGACTATGTAGAGAGACCGTGTATAGAATCTCTTAATGATTGGGCGGTTCCTAGACATATTGCATGTTAGAGAGCTTAACGCCTTCAGTACGTCACGCTGCTCGTTGTTACCTGACTATACACCCCCCTTAGAACGAGTATGATACTTCAATTATCTCATATTTTGATTCTACAAATATATTAATTTTAGCGTGTCATTGATCAACTGAATTCTTAGTAAATAATCTATTATATCTCATTACTCCGTTTCATGGATGATCCTCAGCTGGATTCCATGGATTCGTAATAGATATTGAACTAATCTTATTACTCCGTTCATGAATTATTCTCAGCTAAATTTCATGAATTAGTAATAGATACTCAAATAATTTTATTACTACGTTTCATGAATTATTCTCAGCTGAATTTCATGAATTAGTAATAACCATTCATTGATCAGGCATCTGGGCCACCACCGAGTAAGCCCCGAGAAAATGGTGCGATGTAGTTAGCAATAATGCACAAACGAGTACCCGAATGCACGCACGAGCATTCAAAAATATGGACAAACGAAGAAAACCTATGCAAAATAGGGAAGAAAAATAATAATAAAAAATATAAAAGAGGCGCCTAGGGACCAGTGCCCCCACGCCTCTCCCTTTATTTTTTTCTTATTTTATTATTTTTCATAATCTCATGAAAACTCCTTCATTCGAGCAAATTTCCTTGTTTGAGCAAAACTCTCAGTTTCTCCATATTTTCCTTCAAAGGATGAAAAAATAGTTAAAAATAGGGAAAGGTGTCACGGGACCGGGCCATGATAAGTGCATATTTCACATATATTTAGTGTCAATTCCATCATAGTAATTGCTTATATTCTTGCAAATTATTGTGTATTACATTTATTTTCTCTTATTTGTGTTTTATTAGGTGAATCATCCGAAAAGAAGTGAAAAGAGCTAAAAAAAATGAAGTCTATAAGTGGAGAAGAGCCAACGACCAAGTGAAATGCGTTCGAATGCAGGAGTGCTTGCTATCATCTTGAAAAGGACAAAAATACGAAGCGAAAGGCGAAAGAATGGAGTCATTCCGACGTCGTATGAAGAAGTTACTAGGATTTGAAGCGAGTCGAAGTTGCAAAAAAGTGAGCCTGCACAGAATTGTTAAAGGCACGCGAGTTTTCTACTCAGGGCAGCCGCATAGGGTGATAATAGAGTTGAACTGCCAGTCCCGTGAGATTGACAGTTGAATGGAAAGATATAAACGCACCCTTATTTCTGTTAGGGCTGCCACCTCCTTTCTACACGCTATCAACGAAACCAGCAGAGTATATTTTCTCTTCAATGGCATAACCAGTTTTGCTGGTAGTGTTTGTAACGTTGATGGCCATCAAGTGAGCATCAGTGAGATACCAGAGCCACTAAGAGACATGGGTTGTTGGCTGATTTTGGAAGCAATGAAAATGGGTTTTTCAGTGATGATGAGGAATGATTGATCGTGAGTGCTGCCATGGTTACTGAATTCTGGTGATTGCTTACGCGACTGTTAGTGATGGAACTCGAGCAGATGAATGGATATGGTTGATGGCAGTAATGGAGATGGTGAAACTCGATGCTCGACACAGAAGATGGAGCTTTGATCAGAGATGGACGGAGTAGGATGAATGGTTACTGTAGTTATGGTGATCGTAATGGTTGTTGCTTGACAGGATAGTGATAATGAAGCTCGAGTCTGTGGTGCAGATAAGGAAAAGCTCGAGTTTGGACTAATGGCAGTGGACTCGAGTTGCTGTTATGATGTAGAGGCCATCGAGTCTATGGTTGTCGATGGAAGAAATAATATGCTCGAGTTGGCAGCGACGGAGTTGAGTCTTGGCTTACTGGTAGCTGATTGAGATGGATAGGAGTTCAAGAGTGATGGCAATGAGAATGAGTTAGATGATGATGGACCTGGTTAGCAGTATGCATGGGATTGAGCTGCTGCTATTATTGGCAGTGGTTATCAAAATTTCCAGTGATCATTGATGGAGTTGTTAAGCTCGAGTAAGAGCAGCGGCTGATGTCAGAGGTTAACGGAGAGGCTGCTGATATTATTGACAGAGTCTTGACAAAATCAGAAGCAGAGGGCTTTCACGGACAGCCTGGTATACGCGGGAGAATTGATCTGAAAAACTCAGGAGAAATAAAACTTTTGGAGATGTGAGTATCAGAGGAAGTTCTGGGCAGGAACTAAAAATCCCGTAACTCTGAAAATTCTCGGCGAGGTAAGTGTCCGTGGCTGTCACCGGGAGGAAAGTAAAGATCCAGGGGAAAACAATTCTCTCGTAAGGTCATGTACCCGTGGGAAGTTTGATGGACTAAAGGGAATAGGCTGTCAGTTCCGCAGAACTGACCGGCCAAGAACAGTAACGGGGTGGACTTTCTTACGTCAACACAAGCCCACTTGGCTGTTTTAGCCTCTGTATGCACGACCAGCCTTGGCCGTGAACTGCTTTTCGAAGTTTGGCAATTTTTGGCAGCCATTTAACACGGGTTCGACGCACTGGCGCTACTCGAGACTATTTAAGAAACACTTCTTAACCTAAGTTGGAGATCTCTATCTACCTCATAATACACTATTATTCTTCATTGATATTTTGGGGTTTACCTTTTTTGGGGAAACTGGGAAACGGTGTAATCATGAGTAGCTAATTTATATTTGATTAAGGATGAATTCAAAGTTCCAGAGATAAAGTTTTATTAATTATTCAAGTTTATTTGAGTTTTAATCATGATCGGTTGTCTTTTCTATACCTAGGGTTAATGATTGATTTCTAGATTATTCAACTGTACAATAGGATTATTTTATTGATCATTCTATTGCTAATAGAGAGTTGAGCGATCCGTAATTGTCGTGCATCTCCTATACAAGTAGAAATCGTAAGACCTTGCAGAGGGATCCTGCGGAGCAATTGCCAGTGAAGACAACACTAGTAAGTGGACCTTGCGCTAAGAGTCTAACTTCTAGGATCAACCTAAGTTCACATAACTTAAAGCTTTACACCTTGAGTGCGCTACTACTTGGTGGCTCGGTTGGATAGTTACTGATATGCGAGCGCTTCAGTATCAGTTTGCACAAGGAACTTTGGGGATGGCTAACCGTACCTGCTATTCTACGGTTGGTGATAATTAATCTTACGAAAGGTAAATGAGTAGACTATGCAAGTAAATGTTTGGTGACGGCGAATGACTCCTAATCATCTTATTATTTATTATTTTCTTTGTTTATTATAATCAAACCGATCCCCCTTTTAGTACTTTTTATTGTTTAGCTATTCCAAATAACATATCAATTACACAACTCTATGTGGAAACGATTCTTGCTACCGCTATATTACTAGTTAATTAGTGAGAAATATATCGAATAATTTGTTGCACTTACAACACACATCAGGCCACCTAGACGGATGACCATGCCCTATCCGTGGCCGGCCCCACACCTTACAATCCCATATTTTCTCATATTATTATTTCCTTCATCTCATGAAACTCTTGCATTTGAGCAAAAACCCTAGTTTTTCAATATTCTCTCAAATATTGCTTAAACCATGAAAAAGCCAAAAAGTCAAATGGTCATATGACCGTCTAGGTCTCTCATGATAAATATTAAAATATATTATTTTAATATTCTCAAAATATTGGTCGCACGATCAAAGTTCTACTTGCTCATTCGAGCAAAATCGAGAGTTTCAGTCAAGATCCAACTCTTCTGAAAATCCAAAATATTGCTCAAACGCGTACCAGAAAATACCAAAATTCTCAGGACTGAGACACGGACACTATGGTGACACGTTCATGCCACCTTGACCGACCAAGGTCGTCCCTTAGGCTTGCAAGGAGCCGGTCCCATATTCTTTCATAATTTTGACCTAATTTGCTCTCAACTGTTCATATTGGGTCCAAACTCTTTCCAACCAACATGGAATTTGCTTAATCGACATCAACTGGTCCCACGACCATCAAAGGTCGGTCCCATGACCCCTTGGCCGTCCCTCATCTCTCCATAATTAGGTTTTATCACCTAACGCTCAGACGAGCACTATTTTGATAAATGATTAAACCAACATTTAATCATCCTTTCACCAACTGGTCAACAAAGGACTTTGGTGCATGCTCACTCGAGCACCTGGGTGCTACATGGTCGGCCCATCATCCCATGTAGTCGGTCCCTCCTTCACTCGTTGGCCTATTCTCAGTAAAAATCGTCAATTGATCAGCAATCGATCAAAATTAGGGTTTTGAACTGTATGCTCTGTAAATCATAATTCTGAGCACGTTTAAACACTAATAATTTTATGTTGATCCAGCAATCAACATCTTGATTAATTGTATAATATTCGGTCCAACTACCAATATTTTAAATATTAATATTTTATTTGGTCATGCTACCAATAATTCATCAAACGAGTAATATTTGCTTAGACCAGGAATATTAATTCAACTATCAATATTCAATAATCCATCAAACGAGCAATATTTGCTCAGACGAGCAATATTTTCTCAGATGAGAAATATTTGCTTAGTTCATCAATACTGATTCAATTATCAATATTCAGTCATTTATCAAATGTGCAATATTTGCTCACTCTATCAGTATTGATTCAATTATCAATATTCAGTAATTTATCAGACGAGCAATATTTTCTCACTCTATCAATATTGATTCAACTATCAATATTCAACAATTTCTCAGACGAGCAATATTTTCTCAGTTCATAAATATTGATTCAATTTTCAATATTTAATAATTCCTGAAATGAGCAATATTTGTTCATACGAGCAATATTTGCTCAAATCATCAATATGTGTCATGTTGATTCGACTATCAACATTTTTTCAAGAACCATATATCTGGCTAAACAAACATGCTCAATCCATGAATCGTAGAGCATTCGGCAACCATGCTCGACTGAACAATACTTAGACTCATCGTCTAATTAAGTCAACAATTGACTAATTAAATACATGTCTGCCTTGCAGACTCCACAAATCATGAGACATCAATCATGTCACATGGGGGATATTAATTAGGGTTTTGGTCTGGTGGCCTATAGCACGTGTGTTCATCCACGATGAGAAATATGAGTAAGTCGTGCAAGTAGTTGAGGGAGCTAGCAAAGTAGTGGGTGGACAATCAACCAAGTCTCGGCATGACCTGGAACTGGTTTAACCACGATTTTCCACTTTCCCAGTCTTTCACTCGAGCAACCGCCACACTTACTGGGGATCAATGTGTCTACTTTCTAGAAATATAAATAAGTTTCTGAATCCACGATTGAGTACAAGATTGGTCGGATAAACAACATCCATCGTCTAACCAATAATCGTCGTGTGAGCAACAATCTCTCTCAATTGAGTAGAATTCAAACTTATTCTTCATTTGCAGAAACCTGCAACACATTCACAATCCTTGATCACCATTGATCTCACACACTTCTCAGCTTCCCTCATACGGATCAACCCTTTTACCTCTTTGTGACCAAATTGACTCTGGAACGGCCATTTCTTGGTTTAGGCCGGAGTCCTATAGATTGGTCTCTCGAACTTAAAGCACTCCCGTGTAGTGCATCTGTTTGAGGTTAAGTAGTTTGATGGGTTGAGCAGTCTCCGTCCGCTCGGTCGTTTCTCCACTTCCTAAAAAACCAAAAAATCATTTTTACCCATCAAAAAATTGGTGACCATAGTGGGAGATCATTCTATCGGTTGCAATTCCAATTCAAAAAATGGTTAATCTTAGCTCAGGTTCGGTTACAAATCCTAACATAAACAACGCTAGCACTAGCAACAATGGTGGTACTCCAGAAACTACTCTTGCTTCGAAAAACGACACTGGTGATACCACTCCTCCACAAACCAACATCGGAGAAAATCCTCTATTCGGTAGGTCTCCTGAAGAGATCAGAAGAAATATGCCTACCATAGATGATCTCATGAAAATGCAAGAGACTCTCTCCAAAAACCAGTCTGACATGACTGCGACACAAAAAGAGCTATGCAATTATCTCAAAACTCTCACCAACAAGATGTCAAGGAAAATTCAGGAGAAGGGAAAAGCCAAAAAAAAATCTTCGGATGCTGATCCTGAAGTCACTCCAATCCATGTAGTATATGATGATGAAGTCCACAAGGCTGTAACTAACCCACCAACGAAGGAACCTGCAGGTTTCATCACTCATGAAGATCGGGAACGCTTTATGGAGGATCGTGGAAAAGACAAAATACCATCTGTCCACCGTCATCAACCCCCATATCCTGCTGCTACGGAAAGAATTCCTCTTCCGAAGGGCTACACTTCTCCAAAATCCACATTATACAATGGAACGGGGAACGCTCGAGAACATGTTTCTCGATTCCTGGAAGCACTAGGCGAACATGAACACAACCATGTTGTCCGTCTAAATAAATTCTCAAAATCTCTGACGGGACGAGCATACACTGGTACAATAACATCGCACATGGAGCATCACTAATTGGGGAGAGCTAGTCAATGCCTTCTACCGGAAATACTTCTCCGTCTCAGAGCAGATTACTCTCTCTGACTTAGGAAGAATGTCTCAGGAGAACAATGAACATCCAAACGACTACGTGAAAAGGTTCAGAGTCCAAGATTTGGATTGTCATGATCCGAATATCACTGAACAACAACTGGTGGACTTATGTATCAACGGAATGATCCCAGTCTACAGAGATTTACTGGAGAATCTGCGATTCCGGACTTTCTCAAAGTTTTATGAAGCATCCAAACGTTCAACAACCACTGCTCCTACTTTACTGGAAAAAGAAAAGTCTGCAAAGGTCGAGGAACCTCATAGAAGCCGACGCTTGGTCAACAATCAGTGCAATCTCTAACCTTCAACAAACGTTGTTACTGAAAGGAATGAAAGGAAAGCCGAGACACAACATCAGAATGCTTATGCAACATCCCAGGCTCCTATGAAGGCGCAAAGAAAGGATAACCAATCCTGAAATGCACAAACCTCGACCCAGCATCAACGAACGAGGAAATGATCAGATAGACTCAAACTTCCCTCTTCTCATGGAAGAAGTGATCGAGTTAATTACTGGAAGTATGGTTCAAGACGGTGCAATCAAATTGTCGTTTATCAGGAGAGATCCAACTGAAGAAGAAATGGAGAATCCCAGGTAGGGCTGTTCATGGTCGGTTTTGGCTCGGTTTCTAGACAAACCAAAACCGAAACCAATACTATCGGTATCTAAAAATCTAAACCAAACCAATCCATTAACCATTGGTTCGGTTTCCAAATGGTTCCAGCCAGTTTCAATTTGTCCCAGTGATTTTTGATTAACCGATAATTATGTCAAACCAAAAACATATTACACAAATTTACAAACAAAAAGATCGTAGCCGCCGATAGTATTGGTTTACACAAATTTACAGACAAAAAAAAAATAAAAAAGTATCAAAAATAGTTAAAGCTTACTCTAAATCTAGAGATGAAAATAAGATATATAGTATATCTTAATTTAGTTATTGACAAACAAAAAAGAAGAAAGACGGGAAGAAGAAAGTCGAGTAGCAGCGGTAGCCGCTGTAGTTGGGGGTGGAGAAGGGAGGCGACTGAGAGAATGAGAAAGAGGGAGAGTATCATAATGAAATATTAGATGTAGGGTTTTTATTTATCCTTTAAATCAATGGATAGAATCCAATACTTGTAAATCAACGGTAGAAACTAAGTTTAAAAATTAATCAGTTTTCCAATGGTTTTTGGTTCTGTTTTAGAGGTCAAACCAAGCCAAAACCAACACTATCGGTTTCCACTTTCTACACCATAACCAATCCATTAGTAAATGGTTCGGTTTGGTTTCTTCCTAATTGGTCTGGTTCGGTCCAGTTCCAGTTAGAAAACCGAAACCATGTTCAGCCCTAATCCCAGGTACTGTCGCCTTCATAGGTTCATCAATCATCCAACAAGTGATTGCAATATTTTGAAGCACATTTTTAAGGATAAGGTTGAGCCGTAATAGCTTCAACCGGGTACTGAAGGAGTACACAAAACCCTCACCCAATCAAGACCTTCTCTCTCTCTGAACAACCTATCAAAAAGGTAGTTCAATCCTTGGTCGAACATATTTGTGAATTACTCTATCTGGTGAAGGAACAAAGGAGAGACATGTTCACAGCACTGAATCACATCATGTCAGCAAGTCCATTCTGGAAATACTTCCTGAGCCTCCATCCACAGACAAAGAGATGTACAACTGGGACTGCACACCACAGTCAATCTCAAAGGAAATGAATTTGGGAGAACGTTGATCGATGCTGATACCACTATCAATTTAATTCCACTAAAAACCCTCAGAGACGTAGGCATCACTCGACAAGAAGCTACTCATGCTCCCATCTCAATCAGAAACCATGAAGGAACGCTCAGGGATGCTTATGGCTACATCACTCTCAAGGTGAAAATATGTTCAACCTAGACAGAGACCAAGTTTCACATAATCAGGAAGATCCAAGATATGACACGATCCTTGAACGAGCGTACATCCACGCTGAAAAGATGGTTACTAACAAAGCGTCTTTGGTTGCATATCTCTCCAACAGAGAAAGTTCTGATCCAGAAGATTTTGTGAACGTTCCATCATCAGAGCACTTGGAACAATTTCGAACTTCGACAAGGTTGGAATAAGAACCTGCATGTATATACATTCATCAAGAGGTTCCGCGCTCAGGAAAGTCTCATTCCTCCCATGTCTATGTCATCTATTTCCTCACATGCTATCCTAACATGAGGACTCAATTCTTCTAACAAATCTTCTATTGCAAGACGTTATGCATGGGTAGCTTCACCACATTAATATTTTACTAATTGGTTGAACCTAACACCTCTCTAAATCGAGCATCTCATTAAGACATTCATTACTGGGATGATGTCCAAGAAAAGAACACTTTGGACGTTTCTCCATAGCCTTGCAGGAGTGTCGATGTGTGCCACAAAATCAGAAAGATCTCATGTCTGCACAAGTGTTGAATCCCACTACCGCAACGAAAGGAATGTTGAATCAACATAAGATACTCGGGATCGAGACGGTCAAGCCTAAGACATTCGACGCTTAAGGGGTGTGAGGCTTCAACGCTCAAGCAGCTAAGATGCCTTCAAACTGTACTCCCAATCAAATAGTACACCTTCGATAATGGCGCTTGTAGCTTCAGCACAAATATCTCGACGATGACACACTGATTCAATACCAGCAAGATCAAAGTGTAACGGAACTACAATCGATAAGTCTTCACTATCCCATGATAAGACTTCTGAAGAAGATGCAACATCATTCATCCATAGATGACACAAACTCCTTCAACATGTACTAGAGACTTGATCTTATTGGAGAGATCGATTCAAATATATTTCAATAAATGTTATCTACATGACAAGTTATTGCAACCTGATGTGATTCCATGAAACTTCATCAACGGGACCTCTCTATATCAGAAGCTCCTGCAGACTGAGGAACTTCCTCTCTTCACCAATCATATACAGAATGAAGACCTATACTGCTAAAGTCATATTGTTCAGGATAATTTGGGTTAAACTTCCAGTACACCTTCTTCTTAGGGATGCTCAACCCACCAACTAGTTTGTGAATGTAAAGGCTCACTGGATGGAGGAGCAAAGAATATGATGACAATCATGGTTCTAGCCTTTTCGGTCTCTGGAGCAACTCCGACCATAGTATCGATATCAACAAGGATATTTGGAGGAACTCCGTCCATGGTCTCAGCATCAACAAGAATGTATGGAGAAAATTTAATCGTGATTTCAGCATCAACAATGGTCTCAGGAGCAACATCCTCATGACAGGGCTTCATCAACTAACCGTTCTCTGAAGTGTTACTCGATGAAGCGGACTTCTCCAAGCACTAATGATTCATATCAAGTTGTGTAGACTTGAAATTTTTTTAACATGAAAGTCTTCCAAAAGCTTGCACGACGGGCGGGCACAAGCCAAACACTTCTACAAGATATTCTCATCAAATGAGATACAACACACTTCAGGCTATGGGTTTACAAAAACGTACCAATGGGTGAGGAATGGGACAATTCTTCCTCAAATAAAGATGTCCTTCTATATCTCTTCTATAACATACCAAAAGGGTGCATCAATCGGATATACGAGCTGAAAGATACGTTCTTTACCGTCAGGTCTATGAAGTCTGAAAATTTTGTACGGTATTACAAATTACAAATGTGCACGCTTCATTAGCTGACCTATACAACTACAATTGAGTTATATTTTCTTGTATGATGACTCAGTATCTTAGCTTCAAAATTTTGGGGTCAAGCACCGAATTCTGACATCGTATGAGGTTCCTACAGCTTTCAGAACATAGCCCATGCAAGCAGCAATTCTTAGACGGGATTCAAAAACCTCCACAGTCGATCGTTATCCACCAGGTATTTCCACTAAGTCCTTCATCAAGGTACCTCCAACTTCGACCACCTAGGTCTTTACATAATTTTTTTTTTACCTGGGTCCTCTATCTAGGTCTTGCCATAATAAGGGAAAACGAAAAGAAGATATTTAACAGAATACTGGAGACTGACGGTCCACTGACCATGAGGATCAATTTAGCAGTCCAAGACCCATGGAACCAGACTCTCCTGTGATAATAATTCATCATAAAATGAATGCTACAACCGGGACATGCGACATGGTCATTACATCATCCCCTCTTGAGAGCAACTTCAGTTATGGTCCCGTGACCAGGGTTTCAGAAGTTATGTTTCTACGACTGACAGAGACAAAAGGTGGCACTGCAAGCACCATGTTCATGTATCAATCAAGGGGTACATATCCTAAATTAATCAATGACATTAAAATCCTTCATCAAGCGTTCAAGACACAAGCAAATGGTCTAAAGACACAACAAGAGTGTTTTACAACAAGCTCGTATGAGATGATTTTACACTATCCTGCACAAAGCAGCGAGCTGGGAGAAACTGGGTAAGAATCTAGGGATGGGTCATATATGACTCTCTTCTTATGGATGTCCTCTATAATATATCCAAATTTCGCAGTAATTGGATAAACGAGCAAAAAGATGTGGTTGAAACATCAAACTACATGATAGCTCAAAAGTTTCTGAAGACCTCCTGGAAGTTTACTGTTTCGTTGATTTCGACCACTAAACGTGCTCAAAACTCAAAAATATTCTTTGGAAAATCTAGGAAATTTCATGTGCATCAGAATGCTGGGGTAGATCATCAAAAACGGACATCGTATGAAGATTCCACATCATTTTCAATGAATACCTAACTTCTGAATTTTCTGATGATGAATTATGACGAGATTCTTCGTTCATCCACGTCAGGAGCTACACCATCAACGCAAGGCCGCATTTCATCTTCAGCTGATAGTCTCACTTTCTGAAGTCGACGGAGTTTCTGCTGATGAGATATGAGCTTTCTCTCCGCATATGCTAAGACCAAGAAAGCATATATCTTAGCACGAACCTCTCTCAGATGATCAAGAGACATACCATGTATCATCTTTCCAGCATCTCTGAAAGATTTATTCACCTTGGCATGAACATCTGCATAAGTCTTCATCTTTGACTTGATATTTCTGGAGCGTTCCCCGGAAGAACGATAAGGGTGGTTGTAACTGGAAGTAACCATTATCCGAGGATAAATACATGGAGTCGCGGATATACCAATAAAAAACACGCAACAAAAATGGTAACAATTCAACTATTATATACATGTTTACAATTTCAGTAACAGTAGTGAACTTAGCACAAAAGTTTTAAGAACTTGTTCGTTTCTTCTAACCTGCAAAGTTGAGCAAAGTCCATTATTCAAAAATCATAAATTAATTTTCATAAAATCGTGAACAACCCACGCAAATTTTTAGTGTGTGAACATTCACTGGTTTTTCAAAATTTGGACAGACGTCCATTTTACAATTGTGAAAACTCACATACAGACATTATTTCACCATGTATAATTGTCTACTTTTAACAGTTGTTCAAAATCAAAACACTGATTTTAAAAAAAATATATTTTAACATGAAACTCACGTAAATTTGAATATATATATATATATATATATACGTCTTTGAAATAAGAGTATATTTTAAAAAAATTGTGAAAGCTCACATATCGCAAATAAAAATTTTCATGAAAGCTCATAGACAAAAATTTTATTACTAATAGACGCACGTCTATTCAAAAAAAAAAACTTTCTGTCGTACGAGCATCCACCTTTGAAGCGAGAGTTTATTCTATTTTGTGAAATCTCACATATTTAAAAGATAAAATTTTGGTTTTCGTGAAAGCTCATAGATAAATTTTTTATCATTAGACGCAGGTCTACTTTAAAAAAAAATCTCTCTTATGCTAGGGATCATTGTTTGTTTCTTAAATTAACAAACGAACGAACCTATGTTCCTAAAACAAGGATTTTCTTTTTTGGGCCCGGGCCCGTAAACGTTAAACCGACCAAAACTGGACGTATGATCGTCCAAATCAGTACTGCTTCATCTCTCTATGCTCACGGGATGACAATCTATAATATTGCCAGAGTCCTTGTCCAAGCATTTGCTCGTACATGACATCATTGGAGCAAATCGGAGATTCTAGAAATGCCTTTGTACGACTAAGTTCAACTACTTATCTCGTCTACTGGAAAATCACCATCCAGTGCTTACTGCGGAACATGACTATCCCTCACTAAGCATGAGACCTAATGTTGATGGTGGATTTTCGAAAAAGGTCTCAATCGTCAAATCATGATACTGCATGTTTCTGACTCGGCTTCAGGAATGTATATGACAATTCATATTTTATGATTTGTGAACCGTTTCACGATTTCTGACTAAGCGAACGTTCCTCTGAAAGCTATGATGAATATGTTTCTCGAAAATCCTTTCAGCTGAGCTTTTGATGCTTCACACATTTCATCATTACCTCTACATAAATCAAAATGATTGGGCGTCTCTTAGACATATTGCATGCTAGTATAGAGCGTAACGCCTTCAGGACGTCACGCTGCTCGTTGTTCCCTGACTAAATGGAGAGGCCGTGTATAGAATCTATTAATGATTAGGCGGTTCCTAGACATATTGCATGTTAGAGAGCTTAACGCCTTCAGGACGTCACGCTAATCGTTGTTCCCTGACTATACACCCCCCTCAGAACATGTATGATGCTTCAATTATCTTATATTTCGATTATGCAAATAGATTAATTCTAGCGTGTCATTCATCAACTGAATTCCTAGAAAATAATCTATTCTATCTCATTACTCTATTTCATGGTTGATCCTTAGCTGGATTCCATGGATTAGTAACAGATATTCAACTTATCTTATTACTCTGTTTCATGAATTATTCTCAGCTGAATTTCATGAATTAGTAATAGATACTCAAGTAATTTTATTACTCTGTTTCATGAATTATTCTCAGCTGAATTTCACGAATTAGTAGTAAACATTCATTGATCGGGCATCTGGGCCACCACCGAGTAAGCCCCGAGAAAATGGTGAGAATGTACTTAGCAATAATGCACAAACGAGCACCCAAATCCACGCACGAGCATTCAAAAATATGGACAAACGAGGAAAACCTATGCAAAATAGAGAAGAAAAATAATAATAAAAAATATAAAAGAGGCGCCTAGGGACCGGGCCCACCAGCCGGCCGATTATGCCGCCGTGGCCGGTCGCCCACGCCTCTCCCTGTATTGTTTTTTATTTTATTATTTTTCATAATCTCATGAAAACTCCTTCACTCGAGCAAATTTCCTTGTTTGAGCAACATTCTCAGTTTCTCCATATTTTCCTTCAAACGATGAAAAGTAGTTAAAATTAGGGAAAGGTGTCACGGGACCGGGCCACCTAGCCAGTCGGCCATGCCCTAGCCGTGGCTGGTCCCACACCTTACAATCCCTTATTTTCTCATATTATTATTTCCTTCATCTCATGAAACTCTTACATTTGAGCAAAAACCCTAGTTTTTCAATATTGGTCGCACGAGTAAGGTTCTACTTGTTCATTCGAGCAAAATCGAGAGTTTCAGTCAAGATCCAACACTTTTGAAAATCCAAAATATTGCTCAAACGCGTACCAAAAAATACCAAAATTCTCATGACCGGGGAACGAACATCATAGTGACATGGGCATGCCACCTTAACCGACCAAGGTCGGCCCTTAGGCTTGCCAGGAGCCGGTCCCACACTCTTTCATAATTTTGACCTAATTTGCTCTCAACTGTTCATATTGGGTCCAAAGTTTTTCCAATCAACATGGAATTTGCTCAATTGAAAACTAGCTGGTCCCACGACCACCAAAGGACGGTCCCATGACCCCTTGGTCGTCCCCCATCTCTCCATAATTAGGTTTTATCACATAGACGAGCACTATTTTGATAAATGATTAAACCAGCATTTAATCATCCTTTCACCAACCGGTCAACAAAGGACGTTGGTGCATGCTCCCTCGAGGACCTGGGCGCCACATGGTTGGCCCATCATCCCATGTAGCCGGTCCCTCCTTCACTCAGTGGTCGATTCTCAGTAAATCGTCAATTGATCATCAATCGATCAAAATTAGGGTTTTGAACTAACTGCTCTGTAAATCATAATTCTGAGCAAGTTTAAACACTAATAATTTTATGTTGATCCAACAATCAACATCTTGATTAATTGTATAATATTCGGTAAAGCTATCAATATTTTAAATTACTATTTTATTTGGTCATGCTACCAATAATTCATCGAACGAGCAATATTTGCTCAGACGAGGAATATTGATTCAACTATTAATATTCAATAATGCATCAAACGAGCAATATTTGCTCAGACGAGCAATATTTTCTTAGTTTATCAATATTCAGTAATTTATCAAATGAGCAATATTTTCTCACTCTATTAATATTGATTCAACTATCAATAATCAGTAATTTATCAAATGAGCAATATTTTCTCCCTCTATCAATATTGATTCAACTATCAATATTCAACAATTTCTCAAAGGAGAAAATTGCTTAGACGAGCAATATTTGCTCAGTTCATCAATATTGATTCAATTATCAATATTTAATAATTCCTTAAATGAGCAATATTTGCTCATACGAGTAATATTTGCTCAAATTATCAATATTTGACATGTTGATTCGACTATCAACATTTGTTCAAGAACCATATATCTGGCTCAACAGACACGCTCAATCCATGAATCGTAGAGCATTCAGCAACCATGCTCGACTGAACAATACTTGGACTCGTCGTCTAATCAAGTCAACAATTGACTAATTAAAAATACACGTCTTCCTTGAAGACTCCACAATTCATGAGACATCAATCATGTCACATGGGGGATATTAATTAGGATTTTGGTCTGGCGGCCTACGGCACGTGTGTTCATCCACGATGATAAATGTGAGTAAGTCGTGCAAGTAGTTGAGGGAGTTAGCAAAGTAGTGGGTGGACAATCAACCAAGTCTCTGCAGGGCGTGGAACTGGTTTAACCATGATTTCCCACTCTCCCACTCTTCCACTCGAGCAACCGTCACACTTACTGAAGATCAATGTGTCTACATTCTAGCAATATAAATAAGTTTCTGAATCCATGATTGAGTACAAGATTGGTCGGACATACAACGTCCATCGTCTAACCAAGAATCATACTGTGAGCAATAATCTCTCTCAATTGAGAAGAATTCAAACTTATTCTTCATTTGCAGAAACCTACAACACATTTACAATCCTTGATCACCATTGATCTCACACACTTCTCAGCTTCCCTCCTACAGATCAACTACTTTCCCTCTTTATGACTGAATTGACTCTGGAACGACCATTTATTGGTTTAAGCCGGAGTCCTACAGATTGATCTCTCGAACTTAAAGTACTCCAATATAGTTCATCTGTTTGAGGTTAGGCAGTTTGCTCGGTTGAGGAGTCTCCGTCCGCACGGTCGTCTCTCCACTTTATAGAAAACCAGTAAATTGTTTTTCCCCATCAACAATAATAACAATAAAAACTTAATAATCGGTAGATATATCATAATCTTAATTAATGATTATACTTCCACGTTTCTATTATGAAGTCTTGTGATTAGCGTCTTGGACGAGCCCTGAATGGATTAAATCTTTTCATCGCCTTAAGGATTCTAAAATGAGATTCGTAGTGGTAGTTTGATCCTTTCAATCTCCTTCATTCCCCGAGAGATCGCGTTATAACCTCATTATTGATTTCACCTCTCAAGATAAGTCAAATGGACGAATTCTTCAATATGTCCTTTTATGGAACCAACCCGGGAAAAAAGATCACCGACATGACGGTTATTTGGTTTACCGGTGTCTACACAAAAAATTTCGTGAATTCTCCCCAAATAACTCATACTCATTACACCTCGCTTCGGGTTGAATTGAACATAGCGCCTACATAGAGATAAATCTTCTTCAATATTGAACTCTTTAAGATTAATGAATGGTTGGGCCATTATATAGAAGATGATTTCTTTGATGTTGGAGAAAATTTAAATGTATTTGTGTTGCATAGAAGGTAAAAGGATACCATCCTTATATAGTTTAGAGTATCGCTCTATTTTATAGATGACCGATTACATAATCGATAGGTTAATAAGTTGACCTAACTTCCGATTATGAAGTTGCCCCAAATTTTGTTTTTTCCAAATCTCTAATTTTTCGAATTTTGGAACTACAGTAATCGGTAGGTTAATAAGTTAAACTAACTTCCGGTTATGAAGTTGCCCCAATTTTTTTTTTGTGCCAAAATCTCTAATTTTTCGAATTTTGGAACTACAGTAATCGGTAGGGTTCAGAAGTTCAACTAACTTCATATTACTAAGTTGCCCCAAAAAAATTTTGTTACCAAAATCTCTAATTTTTAGGAACTACAATAATCAGTAGTATATAAAATTCACCAAACGTTCGATTAACAAGTTGGCAAAAATTTCGATTTCGGCTCAAAGTAATCGGCAGTTTATGAAGTTTTTATGAAGTTCATCTACCTACCGATTACTAACGGCCCCAAATTCTATTTCGAGTTTTATACTTTATCAATCGGTAACTAATACCACTATACTAACTACAGATTATAGAATGGCAACTAGGTATTATCCGAAACTAGGACATCCCATAACCGTGTCTATGGGTTGAGAATAAAAAAGTTGTCCCTAATTCTTTTGGGGTCGCCCCTAAAAATGCAAGGTTTAAAAATGTCGTCCTCTCTTCTTCTTTTTTCTCTTCGCTGCCCCCTTTTTTTTTCTTATTCGACGATTAATCATCAGAATTGGAAAAATACAATTGAAATCATCATCTCTAAATAAAGATGTTGAAACTAAAAGTTTATATATAGTTGGTAAATAATGGAGTTGAAACAGATGTTAATACTCCAAATATAACTGATATAAGGTAATACACGTTAATACTATAATATAATGAAATTAAGGTCTAAAATTGGGTTTCTGAAACTGTTTGCGACTAAGAAATTTTATTTTCTTATCCGTAAATTAGCTATTATGACTGGGAAAATTGTAATTCTGAACCTTAAAATAGGTTTACGGTAGGGAATTCGAAATTTCCCAACCGCAAGTACTGGTTTACGGTTAGAATTTTCCTAAACATATGTAGTTCTGATTCCCACAAAAAAAAGACAGAAGTTAAGTTTACAACTAGGTATCTCGCAACTATCAAATAAAAATTCCCACCCATCAGTCATGTCCTAGTCTAATTTGATATTTACGGCTAGGAAAATAACAATTCCGAGCCGTAAAATAGGTTTACGGTTGGGAAATTTTGAATTCCCAACCATAAGCACTTGTTTACAGGTAGGATTTTCCAAACTGTATGTAATTATGATTCCCTTAAAGAAAATGTAGGTTTCGATTACGGATAGGTATTTCCCACTCACAACCTGGATTTTTGGTACTCAGGTTTTGATCAAAATCTGGGTTTTGGTCTAACATTTGTCCAATCTTTGCGTTTGGTTTAAAGACAGCACGTTGACCCGCGTTGACTAGTTATGTGATGAGGTGTCTAACTAATTGACTTGGTTTATTTTTTTAAACCCCTCAAAAAATTATGTATTCACTATAAGGTGCCCCAAAAATGATATCTCTTTTTTTCCAGCTCCGTATGTAAAATCATATCTCCCCCTTCTAAATTAAACCCCATTGATTTCTTCATCGCATCTCTCCCCTCTTTACACACAGAGAAACATCAAAATCTCAAAACAATCTTCATGTTTTTTTTTCTTCTTTCAATCATTGCATACAGACTTCAGACAACAACAAATTGAATTTAACAGTAGTGAATTAAGAAAGATTGACGTGAAGGGCTTTCTTAATTACAAGTGTCTTAATCGAATAAAATTGAAGTTAGTTCTGCTGAGATCGATTTGATTTTAGGGTTTGATTCGAATCTGTGAAATAGCTAGATGGAAGAAATTCAAGTTCTGTGGTGAAATAATAACTGGGTTTGTTGTCTTACGAAATAGTAATCGATTGGAGATTGAGATTGAGTAAAATTAGGGATCTGTTGAGAAGAATTTAGAGAACATGATGAAGAATTGAAGGTAGGGATTTGAATCAAATTGAGTAATTGATTATCATTGGTTCGTAGTTATGGTGGAAATGGTAATTCGAAGCCAAGAAGCAGATGAAGCTTTGGTTAAACTTGAGCCTGAAATTGGCTGTAAGATGGTTCGATTTTGAGTTGAATAATGGAAGATTTGAAGTTGCTGCCTGAGATGGTGATGAACACAGAAAGAGAAGAATAGCTGATGCTGCAAGTGATAGATGCGATTAAGAGGAAATTGAACACCTTTCTTGGAAGGAATTATAACATGGGTTTGTGTAGTAATTCAGACTTGGGGCTGTAATGGATTCGTGTATGCAAATGGAAAAGGATCTGGTGCAGTTCAAATGGAATTGGGTCCACTTAATACCGAGATTACAAAGGAAGATTGAGAAGCAGCTGTTGGTGTTATAAGAGTTGGATACACGGATTTGAACAATAGTTGATCAGTTGACAGTGAATCCAACAAAGATTTTTTTGGTGAACGAGTCTAGTTAATTACAGAATCAATCAGTGAAAGATATAGCTCCAACGAGATTTAATGACGAAGTAATCAGTCTATGGCGAGATTTAGTTGGCTTCATAAAGAACCAACGAATAGATATTGTACATCAAGAAGAAGCCTTCCCAGCCAGACTCCTCAGTCTGGGATCTTTACTCAGTTCCTGCAGAGCTCATGGGAATCTAGAAATAGCTGTAACTGCGATGGAACACCTTTTAAAACTAGAGCTAGATGATGCTAAGAATTTCGTTTTATTTTCTAGTATTTATGCAGACTTAGGGAGGAGGGAAGATTTTTTCGAGAATGAGGAAACTTGTGAGAAATAGCAAGTTGAAGAAAACCCCGTGATGGAGTTCAATTGATACTGGATTCATTTTTCCTAGGGATTTTTATTTAATCGATTGATATTGGATTCATTTGATTATTTTGGTTTCTAATGGATTCATTTGATTATTTTTATTTAATCAATTGATATTGGATTCATTTGATTATTTTGATTATTCAGTTTATTTTTTGAATCCTTATTTCTCCGGGTTCACTCAAATGCTACAAACCCTAATTTCTCTGTGTTGATGCCTCTCTTCCTTTCTCCAGTTTAGGACTCAAAATAGCTTGAAAGTCAAGGACTAATAAGAAATGATTTATAATTCGAGGGCCACGAAGAAAATGATTTATAATTCGAGGACTACAGAAAAATAAAACAACTCAAACAGTTAGACACGTCATCGCTTAACGGAGTCAACCCGGGTCAACATTGGTGTATAGACCAAACGCAAAGACTGGACAAATGTTAGACCAAACCCAGGTTTTGGTCAAAACATGAGTACCAAAAACCAAATAACCCAAGAAAAATTCCCAACTTTAACGATCATGTCATAGATAGTTCAAAATTCCCAACCGAACTACTTGGAATTGTTCTTTTTCCAACCGTAATAACCGATTTATGGTTCAGAAAGTTAGGACTCCCACCCGCAAACAGTTTTAGAAACCCAATTTTAAATCCTAGTTTCATCGAATTTGTTCTTTTAACCGATCAAAAGTAGAGGTGTTGATGACTATTTTGAGCATTCGTTTATTCATATTCTGCTAAGGCTTTCAAAAACAAAATTCAGAGAAATCATCTTTCTTTTACTTCTCCTCTAAATAAAAAATAAAAAAACAGATTTTTAAAACGTATTTTAAATCATTAATCTAATCTAATATAATATTCATCCATAATTAGTATAGTTAATCAACTTCACCAGCACTAATTACATCGAGGGCACATTATCCATTAACAAAAGTAGTAGGATAAAGGTTTTGGATATTAATATTTCATGACCTTTTTTTATTCCTTATTCAGTCCTACATTGTCCCAGTGCATCTCCAACAATAAGATTCTTTTTTTCTCGAACCTCGGGGAAAAAAAAACATACGATACCTCGCTTAATTCGGGACTTGTAAATAAAACAAAATAGGATCATTTGTAAGTAATATCTGAAATCCCTTTGCCATTTCCTATAAATGGTTAAATTACCCTTGTTTAATTAGTTTTAATTAACTTGATAAAGTTAGGTAAGTTAGATATATAAATTATAATTGTAATTTTCTTTTTGGGGTTTTATGAGGGGAGAAGAATAAGAGGTTCTGGAGGGGGAAATTAAAAACTACGATTTGGATAAATTTGTGATTTTAATGGACAAATTGATGTTGGAAAAGCTTCAAATAACAAAGATGATTGTGTTAATGGTAATGTGAATTTATATTCTTAATTGGATTGGATATATGATCAAGATCGATTAATATATGAAGGAGAAAATAAGAGTATTGATGAATATCATATTGCTCAAAGCAAAGAATTCAATGCTCAAATCGAAGTACCCAGTGAAATGACGAGAGTACCAAGTACACCACAATCTTTTCGACCTATATGACACACACATTGCGTGATATAATATAGACATAGACTATCAAGAAGATAGCAAACCCAAGGCGTTCATTTGGTATATATGTAGGATAAGTCTGAAACTGAACCAACTATGGGATCAAACCAAGTGTTTGATTAACGTACAAGTGCAATTACTTTATTATAACAAGAAAATTTTATAATTCGGAAAGCTAAGTAAAATGACAAAGAAGATTTTGTTTACGAGGAAACCGCAAAAGCAAAAAAGAAATTAAAAAAAAAAACTCAACATCTAGCCGAGTTCTGAATACTCTCATAATTAAGTCGTTACACAAAGGCTACTACCAACTTCATATAGTTGAGATCGAGTAAACTAACTCTAATTTACCTAGTTAAAAATTTCTTTGATGCTAATAGTATGAAAACGGCTATTGTCATCCTCTAAGAAAATTTCAATGATTGAAATAAGAGTTTAGAACACTTAACCATTATTGGATATGACATGTTGTGTACTCTTGCACATATGTAATCCATGTCCGGGAACCATAATATGCATACCCCTACGCATACCTGTTGGCTTGAGAAATCCGGGAACCTAAGTATGCGTACCCGTTCCCTACTGGCGTAAGGTTCATGTTCGAATATTTCAGCTGGGATTGGAAGCACGCGTACCCGTTTCCGTACTGGCGAAACCCAATCTTGGTCCGGGTATTTCAAGTATGCGTACCCGTTTGCATTCTTGAAGGTTAAAGTTCTAACATCGGCTGTGTACATGAACTTAAACATTTATATAATAAGGAATGCAATATTTGCAAACCGTGGCTATAATGTTCATGAATTGATTCGAGTGAATCAAACCGATTTTGCTTCAATTGTGTTCTTGTATACTTATATGAGAATCTAAGCAATTGAACAACTCTTTAACTAGTTTCATTTGAGTCATTTGAACTAGTTATGGTTATGATGAATAAAGTTGATATGAGAGTGATCATATGGCTAACCTCGGTTAACTGTTGTTGAACCAACATGGTGTACACCTTTAGGTACGGTTACATAAACCTAAATGAGGGTACATTTCATTTCTGTGTAGAAAGCTAAGTTCGATCTAACGGTTGAAAGATAATAACTTTGTTGAATCAGGTTTTTCATCTGACAGTGAATATTGAATGCTTTGTTACCAAGGTAACTTAGATTCCAAACCCTGATTTGAAAACTATATAAAGGAGAACTCTAGCAACTGGAAAACTTAATCCCCACACTTTTGTGTGTTACTAGTTGCATAGTTAGAGTCGATTCTCCTTTAACCTTAGGTTTCTCTCGAGACCCTGTAGGTTAACGAACTGAAAGAATTCATTGGGATTGTGAAGCCAGATCCAACTATTTTCTCTGTAGTTGTGTGTTCTAGTCTTGCCCGATTCTATCGTTTGAGTACTATCTTCTCTAATATTCGCTCGAGATTTAATCTTCTATAGGCAAGATAAAAAGTAATCACAAACTCCTTCGTCTCATCGTTTGTGATTCCACAATATCTAGTTTCGCTTCCATACGATTTAGATTATTGTGAGGTGATTGATAATATTAGGCTGTTCTTCGGGAATATAAGACCGGTTTATCAATTGATTCTTGTTCACCTTGATTTATCAAAAGACGGAACAAAACTCATAGGTATTTCTATGGGAGATAGATTTATCTATACCAATAGACTTTTCTGTGTGAGACAAATTTGTTTATCAAGTCTTCGACTTTGGGTCGTGGCAACTCTTAGTTGTGGGTGAGATCAGCTAAAGGAATCAAGTGCGTAGTATCCTGCTGGGATCAGAGACGTAAGAAACGCGTCTGTACCTTGAATAAGTGTGAGATTGATTAGGTTTCAACTACAGTCCAATCCGAAGTTCATTGGTAGTAGGCTAGTGTCTTTAGCGGCTTAATACAGTGTGGCGTTCAAACTGGACTAGGTCCCGGAGTTTTTCTGCATTTTCGGTTTTCCTCGTTAACAAAATTCTGGTGCTTATGTTATTTCTTTTCCGCATTATATTTTGTTATATAATTGAAATATCACACGTTTTGCGTTGAATCGATCAACTGGGAAATCCAACCTTTGGTTGTTGATTGAAATTGATTGATCCTTGAAAATTGGTCTTTAGTACCGTTAAAGTTACTCCTCTTATATTCAATCGGGCTCAGAAATTTCTATTTTTTGATTGCAGATTGAATTGAGAGTTAGAGATATAAACTCTTTGATATACTTTTCTAAATATTGAGTAAGTCCTCTCAGATTTCCAAACGAATTGTTGGGTGTGGTTGTTGTGCCCCCCATTTTCGCAGTATGACAATGATAGATTAAGAACAAGAATGATATATTAATCATAATACAAAAAGCAATTATACGATCACTTTACATAAAAAAAATTGAGCAAATAGAGACAATTATCATTACAAAAATTGTCGGTTCTCTCTGCAACCAAACACATTTACATGGTGCAATTTCTTCTCCTTGTACTATCAATCACCGATTTGGACCGACTGAAACTTGCCGACCCAACCCAATGATGTGTATTCAATTCCCTTTCTCTTTTTAAAAAAAAATAAATAATTATGTGTTTGATTTCGGATTTTTGTTAATCTTGAGATTGGTTTAATATGGTGAAATATAATGAATTAGGTGGTAAGATGTGGGTTTGACCGGCTTTAGTGTTTTGTGAGGGTAAATTTTCTCAAGATCAGTGTTTGTTTAGATAAACTTAGATAAACTAATGTTAGAGAAAGAAGTTGAAATTTTGATCCATAATCATAATCTAAAAATGGGTTTTCTACTATGATGTTTATGGTGTTAATATTTTGATTTGATGACTTTCATCACGTGCGACTTATTTACGTACCAACAGTAGCTAACGCTGTTAACTAAATATAGTTTTATTAAAAGAAAAAGTGATTTTCTAACGGTCAAATGCAACAATGGTCACAAAGTTGAGACCCAAAGTCTAAATATCCCTATTTATAAACAACAACAACTTCTAACAGGAATGTTTTGATGTTAGTTACCGTCAAGTATTTCATTGAAATGAAAAAGCTACATCACGCATAGCATAACATTGAAGGAAAATACATAACATAGATAATAACATTGCACTTAAACACTTAATCATATAAGCCAATATCATAACAATTTTCTTTCATGATACGATAACAATTGGATAATTTCATACCCGTTGAGAGCCATCACCCTCTGAAAAACTAATCAATTATAAGTTAGTATTATTCAAAACTATTTTTTATGAATGACGTATTAACATACTTATTCTTATCGCACTTTCACTGTGGGATGGGATTCCTTTACAACTTTCTTTTCCTCGTTAAAAGCTTTCATTTGTTTAAAGATTTTCTCAAATATTTTCTTAATGAGTTTGAATGATCTTTTATTATGATTTTCATCTAAGTCGCAAAAACTATAAATATATGTGAAATGACGAGGGTACCAAGCACACCACAATCTTTTCGATATCAACCTATTAAAGACACACGTTGTGTAATCTAATACAAACACGAATTGTCAAGGAGATTACTTAAACAAGATGCACGGTTGGTATATAATACAAGTTCGAAACCCAACCAAATTATTGAAATAAACCAAGTGTTTGATGGACGTAGAAGTGTTTAATTATAATACTAAGAAATATAAGGAGGAACTATATTAAATCACATAACACAAAAGATTTTAATAATTAGAAAAACTGCAAGGCAGAAAAACCCCGGGACCTGGTCCAGTTTTGAATACTCTTAGAATTAAGCCACTATATAAATTGACTACAACAACTTGGCATAGTTGAGATCAAGTAAACATTGTTTCATTACTCGTTCCTTCAGTATCTCTGCGCATACAACACAACTTCGTATAGTTGAGACTAAGTAAACATTGTTTCATTGCTCAGTTCCTTCAGTATCCCTGAACCTACAAGTAATCTGGTCTATACACGTGAATCCCAACATATAGTACACTATCTGAAACTGCTTCACCTGCTGTGAAGAATTTAACGATCTCAACTTCTTTTGATAATTTTCTGGAACAATAAACTAATCTATTCAGTAACCTCTCTGTCAATCTCCAAGAATAAATTAGAGATAAGTTGAGTATAAAGGTTATTTCGTTTAATCATATAAACTCCCTTAAACGGTTAAATCAACCAAGATAGAGTTACCAAAATCAATCTTAGTTTTCTAACTATAAAGTAAGTCTCAAAGAGAAACACGTGGATAGATTGATCTATACAATAGGCTTAAAAATTCCATACAAGATAAAAAAGCTTATCGGATCCTAGTCAATCAAGTTTGCACAAAGATCAGAATACCAAAAAAAATCTTCTAGTTCTTGACTTCGTTAATGATAGATCAAAATTCGTATCTTTAGATCTTGAATCAAAAGATCGGATAAAAAATCATCGATCCTTGAACTAGTTTGAGTATGACCTTGTATTATAAGATAAGGGTCACATAATAAAAGAACTAGATTTATCAAGGTGCAACTTCACCTTTAGTCAATCAAGTCAATAATAAAAAACTAAAATAATAATAATATGATTCTTAATTTCCCACCAGCGACACTACTAGAACTTTTTTGATCCCATGAAAGCCTTTAAACAAAACACATATAAGAGATTTCACCTAATTAGGATACTCTCCTCTCGAATGTGTATTACAAGAATACTCCAATGGGATTTCCACACAAACAGTTAGTGTCTCCAAGGGATAAGTTTGTAAGAATTACAAGCTTCATCATTTATAATGACCAAGGTAGTTTGGAAAACAAGTAATTACCAAGTCCGAGAATAGTAAATATATTCAATAAATATTTATTTTCGGTTTTGTTAAAATTTCAACAACAATCCAACTCATATGTAACGAAATATCTCTTGGATGAAAACTAATATTAGTTATCATATAATATATTATTTACCAATATAACGAACAAAGATATATATGCTTATTCACTGAGATATGAAAAGCGTATAAATTCCGAACATCAAAAAGATATTTAGAATATTTCCGTTACGAAATATCACGATGAATATCAATAAAAATACTTGAAAGTCAAGTAATAAGAGTTTATCATTTGTTCAAATACTTTGTCGACATCTTGTGAACTTTCCATATTAACTAAACTACATTCAGGATAGCTATGCAAACCCTAAGATAATACCCAAACCGAAAACATGTATGTTAGTTAACCTAAGGATCAGTCCTGCTAGGGATCCATTGGATCGGTCCCAATAGTGATCCTTGGGACCAGTCATAGTAGAGATCCTTGGTAAGGTATCAGTCATATTAGAGATCCTTAGGATCAGTCCAAATAAAGATCCCCATTAAAGGGATCGATCCTAAAATAAATCCCTCGATTCCTGTCAACTCCGAAACAACGTTCGTATATCTACTTCCTTGAACTCTTGTAGTTGAACATAGTCTTCGAGGTATGAAATCAAGGCTAAAGTTCACCACACCAAATAGTACAAATAACCAACTAGTGTTATGTCGAATTTATGAAGTCCAAATAGCTAAACTATTCTTCGTAACCCAATATACCAAAGATGTATAAAACAACTAACATATTCTTTCTTGACACTTTGATCATAATGAAATGATCAAGTCATCAATACTAGAGACACATGAATGATTTTCATATGTTAGGTTTTCAATCTAAACTACTTTAAAGAAACTTAGATAAAAATGGAACAAGTCAAGTTTGTATTACTAACCTCGAACAAAATGATGATGTGCGTTAATGACTATACGTCTTCAAGTTCTTTAGAGTAACACAAGAAAGTCTCAACATTTTTATTGTTCCTAGTCTAACCTAATGAAGTTGACTCTAGGTTCAACCGAGAAATCTCTAACATTAATATCCCATTTTTTCAAATTTAGCGACAAATTTTTTTACAAATAGAGAGCACACAAAGACATCACATTACATAACAATCTCTTAACTCTGTCTTAATACGTTTGATTTCAAAGTTCCAACAATGCAAAATGCTGCAGATAAACACATAAACGTCATTATTGAAGCATTTGAAAAACAAAAATATTTACTCTCCCTAAAGGTATGCTAGGTATATATTCAATCCGAACATATTTGTTATTCACTTTCGTAGCATGTAATACTTTAGCATGATATGTTTCTCCATCTTGATTAATGCTTTACTCTTTTCCGTTCAGATATATACTTTCATCACATATATTTCTAAGTGATAGTTAAATCACCACATACTCCATATATTTATCCCCCTTTTATCACAAAAATGACAAAGGTACGAAAAATGCAACAAGTATTTTGAAAGGACCCTCAAGTTCATAAGAACTTGATACAACCTATAAGAGTTTTAACAAAATGAAGGTCTAATATACCGCTTTTGATACCAAAACTACCTAAATAATTTGTTTTATCCTTTTACCGACGAACAATTACTCGAAGTAATTTTCCTTCATTTCGATAAGTCAAACATAGTTTAAGCCAAACTAGGTTAGATAACTAGTTTCTTATACTTAAATAATTGTATCTATTTTGATAACTCAAAACTAAGATCAGATTTAACTTAGTTTTATATCAAGAAAACAATTAACAAAAATAATCGTTGCCTAACTTTGATAAGCCAAACCAGAATTGGAACCGATCTAGTTACTTATCAGGAAAAAGGTTGTCAGAAATAATTCTTCACTTGATTTCCACAACCACACATCCCACATAGATATATCGTTAAGTTCAAGTTCAAAGTCAAACTCTCTCCCATTGTATGTTATTTCTTTCAAAAGAAAATAATAACATAAGAATTACCTTTACCAGAGAAAAGTCATAAGATCTTAGCCACTACCTGCCACAATAGAAAGGCTAAAACGAAACAACTCATATGTACACCAAACACACAATTTATATAACATAAATCGATATTAGTATATATGCAACTCATACATGAGTTAAATGATCATCATCTTCTTATGATTCTTTGAAAAAGAAACCCAAAAGATTAGACATAAATCTGCTGAATTAAAAAGTCACAAAATCATAAAAAGATAAGATAAACATGAGATATAAACTTATAGTTAATTGATAGACGCATTTATGTGTCTAATTTGTCCCAATTGTTTATATTGTTAGTGCTCGATTTTGTACTTATTTGGTTATTTTATGTCTTTGTAGGTGTTTTTGGAGAAATAAGCTTTTGCGGCGAAATTGGCTAAAAAGTGGTTTTTGCGCTCGTGGGAGAAAATTACTATACAGACTCTCACTTTGGATAAGGGGTAACCTAATTACTAAGGGGAACCCAATTTCAGGGCATGTACTAAAGGGACACCGGAACTGGATAGGGGGAGGTCATCTTCAAAGTTTCAAAACTGGATTTTGGCGGGAAAAAAGGCAGCAGCGTCAACAGTTTTGGATCAAGGATTTGAGCGACCTAGGAGGCGATTCAATGGGTAAATTTGGTACCCACGGACTCTACAAGACATAAGGGACCTGTTATAAGCGATTAGACCCATCTAATTGGGCTGGATAAGTCAGAAAATCCACACAAAGTCAAGACAGTGCACACGGTTTCTGTTTAGGGTTTGAGATTAGTTTGAGAGATTTATGGGATATCTTGCGTGGGATATACATCAAAACAGTTGGGTAAAAGTCCTAGAAGATATTTGAGACGAGAGAATAGCTAGAAACAGCCTGTAACGCAACAAGAAGAAGATTATTTTTCAAACAACCCGTAAAGAATAATGGAGATTTCCAAGGGGTTTGATCGAGTTTCAAGGGGATTTAAAGCCTATAAATAGTTGGTTTTATGTCAGATAAGGGGAAAACCTTAGGAGAGAGTTTAGAGTCGATGAGATCCTAGGAGAAGCAATTATAGAGGAGACAGCGCTGCTGCTGCTGCTGCCATTAAAGCTTCTGAAGAACACGAAGAACAGACTCGCAGAGTCCGTCGTTCTTCAGCAGACTTATTTTCAATACCACTGTTGTTGTTTCACAGCAGTAGATAGTTATCGTTTACAACAGTCTTAAATTACCATACTCTTTTGTAACAGTGACCCCTTTGTAACGGTGACGCTGTAACACTTTCACAACGTTACAATTTCCTGTTTCATCTTATACATCAATAAAAACACCTATTTTAGCCATGAATTTATCTTGTGAGTGTGTTTTTGGGATGAGGAGCTAAACCCCTTAGCCAAGGCGACGGAGGAAGCCATTGGTCCTTATTTATGGTATAATTCTAACTTTATTATTTATTTGCAATATTATTACATGATTATTTGCATGGAATTTTTATTGGAAAATTGATTTTTATTGAATAATTGTGATTCATTTTGATGGATCATGCTTAGTTTAAGACTCTTGATGTTTCATGCTTGGTGTTTACATTTATTACTTTAAAAATCTACAAAAGGCATAATATTAGAATCACTCTAAAAGAAAAATTGCATGAATATTAATTATTAGAATTTATCAAATAATGGATCAATGGTGGAATCCAAGTCTTGGTGTTTTTCTCTAAAGGTTTGAACTATTTTATTTATTTGCGTGTTTAATTTAAATCTTGAAAATTTGTTTTCTTCACAAGTCTGATACGAATCCGTTTTACCACTTCAACTACAATCACTTTTGATAAACCATCAATTTTTGGCGCCGCCGACGCGGACTTGTATATAGATTTGTTTTTAGGTTTAATTTTTTTTTATCTATTATTATTTGTTCCTTTTTACGTTTCTTTTTGTGTCTTTGATTTACAGGTTCGAAGTGGAATACTAAGGACTTGGGAACAAAAAGCTTAAAGCTAAAAGAGAAGAAAGAAAAAAGACATAATTTTTTTTTTAGGATTTAATTTTTTTTATTATTATTATTATTATTTTTTTTTTTGTATATAGCTTTTATATATTTTTTTTAGAATTTGTAAATAGGCTTTATTTTTCATAATTTTTGTAATTTTTGGATTTTTTATTTGGACTTTTGGACATTTTTATTTTTAAACCCTACGGAAGGGTATCCTTAAATACAAACTGTTTGCAGGGAAGGACGACGATTACGATATCGTCTCGGCCCCTCAGGTTCGCACACGGCATAGGAGTCGTGGCCCGAGTCGACGACAACGGTTCATCGCCCGTCTGGTACGGGAGGTAAGTCCAATCGAAACACCCGCGAATCTCCTGCAAGCGGGTTACTGTCTGCCTTAAGGTGATAATTGTTTGAGGACGAACCGGACTGTCTTTATTTTCCTAGTAAAGGGCAAGGCCTGGCCTAAACAAGATAAGGACTCGGATTTCATCACCGTTTCCTTCTTGCCCGCCTTAGGAAAACGAAACCAAACGCGAACCTAAGCCTAAAATTTTGAATAGAACGAGACCAATAGGGTAACGAGCTTAATAGGAAACTCGTTCGAAAAATATTGGTTGCTCTTTAAGCACATTTCAAAATTCATGATGGTTTCTGTGAGTTGAATGCGTGACTGCGCCGCCTTGTGATAGCGGTGAGGCCTTGGGTATCAAAGCTCCACTGAGCTTCCCTCGCCTCGATTCAACTTACATTAGCTCGGATTGATTCCAGAGGGGTGTGCTCAAATTGTAACGAATTCCTTTTCGAAGGAATAGAAGCTGGTCTAGAAAACAATCTAAGTGGAGCCATCATGCTTTTTGTTTGCTAGATTCTATAGGTTTGATTTGGTCGAGTCAGACTTGTTTGTGATTGCGTAGAATTCCCCTGCAATTAAGAATGTCGAACTGGTATGATAGAAGCCAATACAATGAATATCGACCTGAATTTGAATATGGACATCATCAGTATTATGACCATAGTGAGAATAGTGACTGGGGACGCCAACCTTTTCAAGGTTATGGTTCATACCATGGTGAGCCCAATTACTATCCGCACGCGCATCAGTCATACGAGCAAGAAGATTATAATACTAGTTCTTCGTATTTAGAGGATACAATCAAACTTTTGAAAAGTAGTCCTTATTATGATCCTTCAGTTCCTATTCCTTCTCTAGAAGAGACTCTCAGGAATTTAGCTGAGTCATCACGTCAGTTAGCTGAATCGACGTATAAATTAGATGAGGTGAATATTGTAGTTATGGACGAAAAAACTGCAACAACAACAACTGAATCTGTAGAAGATATCCTCAATAAATTAACTCAAAACTTAGATCCTACACTAAGGGAACTTTCTTTGGAAGAGACCCTTGAGAAGATAGATGAGTCGACACGTAGACTTGAGTTAGAGACGAACGAAAGTATTGCTCGAAATAACTTGAATTGCCAATATAGTGTATCCAATAATACCCTTGAGAATGAAGATACTTTTTCACATAATCAAGATAACGAGGTTATAATTGGTAACACTACTTATTTAGATAAGGTTCAATCATCTTCGTACTATTATGATGATGAAGATAGTAGTGATGAAGAATCTGAAATATGTAGGCATAGTAATCAGGAATCTATTAATCCAATTGAGCTTTATAGTGATTATATTATTTCTACTTCAAATCCAAATAATTTTTATGATTATTCACCTATTCAAAAGGACGAGGATTTGATTAGGGATACCACCGTTTTAGACGATGTAGTTTTTCCTTTTGATTACGAAGCCGATAAAGGTTTAGAGGAACGGGTTCATTTCGAAAATACTGTTTTAGAGTCTAGCGACTTAGAAACAATAGTCTTGGAAGAAGAAGATAGACCCGTAGAGATGAGTAAAGATGCACTACCTGATAATAACTTAGAAGAATCTCTTGAATATTTTAAGGACTCTGAAGATACAGAAATTCAAGAAATAATTAGAGGTCTATCTAGAGAAACTGAAAACTCTAAGTTTGGGGGTGATTATCACTTCCCTAGTGCCTTACCTTTAACTCTCAGAAAGTTCCCACACTTAGGACTTGACATCAATGCCTCAACCATTTTACAAGATTACTTTCATACTCGTTTTCCTGAACCTAGTGATGTCCATAAGGAAGTTCAGTTGTTAGAAACCCATCCTCTGGTTGATGAGGTTAGACCAGGCTATGATACTAAGATCGACTTTGTTTTCCCACCAAATATTTTTCAAACAATTGTGGGAACGTAAAATTTCAAATGTGTCAATTATTAAGTTCTGAGACTAAACCTAATTACTTTAGGATATTAGAATCGACACATTTTCTTAAGAATGACCACTACTCTCACTGTGGTCAATTATGTAAGTCAAATCTGATTGACTTAGAGGATCCTCAATTATTTAGGTTATTATTTTGTGCTTCTAAGTTCTTATTTAAGTATTTACAGACTCTAGGACCTAATAATTCGGATCTCAATTTTGAGGAGTTGCAGCCTAAAGAAATATATTTAGACCCTTTTATAGAACCTGAACCTGAACCACAATTAGATATAGATATCTTAATCAGGAAACTAGGTAAGGGCATGCTAGTCTTGTACATTTTCTTGGTTCACTGCAGTTTCCTTTTGTCAGCTCTTTTTGGTTTTAAAGACCCACAGTTATTCCGGCTACTGTTATACGGTTCGAGTTGACTAACCCTTTTCTTAGTCTGGCTGAAGACTTTAAACTTAGCACTTCTTGGGAGGTAACCCAATCTCATGCAACCAGGTAATATCCTTCCGTAACTCTTTCATTTCAAATGGTAACAGTTTCTCCTTGTTCATGCTTTTAATTTCATCTTTAGAACATTGAGGACAATGTTAGGTTTAAGTTTGGGGGTATGGGAGAAACTTTTTAGTTGCAATAAATAAACTCCAGAGCTTAGAAATTATGCCTATTGAGGATTGCACTAACTAATCTAAGTGGATGGAAGCATTTTGATTGTAGGAGTTTGAGGAACCAATCTGATTAGATGGAAACATCTAAAGAGTCTATTCATAAAAGCACAGAGCTCAGGTGTTAGAAATAACATGATAGTTTCACCATATCTCGTTGAGTCCTTTTCACTTCTATTTTTATTTTATTTTGTTTTTAAACTATGTTTCTCTAAGTGATAGGTGGGGCCCACGATTCAAGTTGTTACCAATGCTAGGGTGAATTAGAGTGATTGAGATACCATGAAAAAAAAAAAAAAAAAAAAAAAAAAAAAAAAAAAAAAAAAAAAAAAAAAAAAAAAAAAAAAAAAAAAAAAAAAAAAAAAAAAAAAAAAAAAAAAAAAAAAAAAAAAAAAAAAAAAAAAAAAAAAAAAGAAAGAAAGAAAGAAATTGAGACCAGACCATTTGACCAAAAGGAATAAATTCAATAAAGTCGACCACTGGTACCCTTGTATATGCCAGTTGTGTTGACCTAGAATTAGGTTATCGACCACTGGTACCCTTGTATATGCCAGTGTATTGATATTAGTCAGACTAGTATCTCAATCCATTAGGATAGGTTCATTTTGGCGGAGGCCTTCAGACAGATATGGGAAACGCCGTTCACTTAGTAAACATCAAAACCATCTATGTTTTTCTATATCCATCTCTTAATCTTTCCATGTGATTAGTTTGACTCCGAATATGATGTCCATAGTGCAACTATCTGAGTAGAGCTCTGTCACTTTATATGAATTTTAGTATGCTTGAGTGCAAACTCGTGTACAGCAATTGGAATTTCGCATCAGGGTACTTCTTCCTGTAGTCAATAAGTATGCCAACCAAGGAGATTCTTTAGTGCCTTCCAAGGTTCTGCGTAGATAGCTAAGGTCTGGAGTACAGGTTTTGTGGGTATATCTCTGGTAAGCCCTCCCGAGACTATAAATCGGCCACTAGGGCCACCTAGGGGTTTAAAGGCTTATTGCATATGCTAAATGCAATCGACGATGCCTGCGACAGTGAGTTAGGATTTTATTTTGTAGTTTTGATTTGCTCGGGACTAGCAAATAATAAGTTTGGGGGTATTTGATAGACGCATTTATGTGTCTAATTTGTCCCAATTGTTTATATTGTTAGTGCTCGATTTTGTACTTATTTGGTTATTTTATGTCTTTGTAGGTGTTTTTGGAGAAATAAGCTTTTGCGGCGAAATTGGCTAAAAAGTGGTTTTTGCGCTCGTGGGAGAAAATTACTATACGGACTCTCACTTTGGATAAGGGGTAACCTAATTACTAAGGGGCACCCCATTTGAGGGCATGTACTAAAGGGACACCGGAACTGGATAGGGGGAGGTCATCTTCAAAGTTTCAAAACTGGATTTTGGCGGAAAAAAAGGCAGCAGCGTCAACAGTTTTGGATCAAGGATTTGAGCGACCTAGGAGGCGATTCAATGGGCAAATTTGGTACCTACGGACTCTACAAGACATAAGGGACCTGTTAGAAGCGATTAGACCCATCTAATTGGGCTGGATAAGTCAGAAAATCCACACAAAGTCAAGACAGTGCACACGGTTTCTGTTTAGGGTTTGAGATTAGTTTGAGAGATTTATGGGATATCTTGCGTGGGATATACATCAAAACAGTTGGGTAAAAGTCCTAGAAGATATTTGAGACGAGAGAATAGCTAGAAACAGCCTGTAACACAACAAGAAGAAGATTATTCTTCAAACAACCCGTAAAGAATAATGGAGATTTCCAAGGGGTTTGATCGAGTTTCAAGGGGATTTAAAGCCTATAAATAGTTGGTTTTATGTCAGAGAAGGGGGATGAAGAGTTAGGGGTCGATTGGGAGGCCAGCAGAGAGGCGCAGGAGGAGTTGCAGGAATTGTACCTGCTGCTGCTGCTGCCATTAACAAACCTTGAAGAACACGAATAACGGACTGCTCAGAGCAGTCTTATTTTCTGCAGCGTCAACAGCAGCAGCTGGGTGTCGTTGTTTTACTGCAGCTCACTGGTATTGTTTCTTTCTGGACGAATTTTGTGGGTCACAGAACCACTGTTTTATATTTTTCACTCTTTTAATCATATTTTGAGCATCAAGTATGTATTTTGAGAACATTGAGGACAATGTTAGGTTTAAGTTTGGGGGTATGGGAGAAACTTTTTAGTATGAATAAATAAACTCCAGAGCTTAGAAATTTATGCCTATTGAGGATTGCACTAACTAATCTAAGTGGATGGAAGCATTTTGATTGTAGGAGTTTGAGGAACCAATCTGATTAGATGGAAACATCTAAAGAGTCTATTCATAAAAGCACAGAGCTCAGATGTTAGAAATAACATGATAGTTTCACCATATCTCGTTGAGTCCTTTTCACTTCTATTTTTATTTTATTTTGTTTTTAAACTATGTTTCTCTAAGTGATAGGTGGGGCCCACGATTCAAGTTGTTACAAATGCTAGGGTGAATTAGAGTGATTGAGATACCATGAAAAAAAAAAAGTTGAAAAAGAAAAAGAGATGAAAAAAAAATGGTAGTTACCAAAAAGTAAAAAAAAAAAAGAAAGAAAGAAATTGAGACCAGACCATTTGACCAAAAGGAATAAATTCAATAAAGTCGACCACTGGTACCCTTGTATATGCCAGTTGTGTTGACCTAGAGTTAGGTTATCGACCACTGGTACCCTTGTATATGCCAGTGTGTTGATATTAGTCAGACTAGTATCTCAATCCATTAGGATAGGTTCATTTTGGCGGAGGCCTTCAGACAGATATGGGAAACGCCGTTCACTTAGTAAACATCAAAACCATCTATGTTTTTCTATATCCATCTCTTAATCTTTCCATGTGATTAGTTTGACTCCGAATATGATGTCCATAGTGCAACTATCTGAGTAGAGCTCTGTCACTTTATATGAATTTTAGTATGCTTGAGTGCAAACTCGTGTACAGCAATTGGAATTTCTCATCAGGGTACTTCTTCCTGTAGTCAATAAGTATGCCAACCAAGGAGATTCTTTAGTGCCTTCCAAGGTTCTGCGTAGATAGCTAAGCTCTGGAGTATTAAGGTTTTGTGGGTACACCTCTGGTAAACCCCCCGGAGACAACACTCCGCCACTAGGGCCACCTAGTGGTTTAACGGCTTACTGCACGTGCTAAGTGTAGTCATTTTATTTTAGATTAGATTTGCTCGAGGACTAGCAAATAATAAGTTTGGGGGTATTTGATAGACGCATTTATGTGTCTAATTTGTCCCAATTGTTTATATTGTTAGTGCTCGATTTTGTACTTATTTGGTTATTTTATGTCTTTGTAGGTGTTTTTGGAGAAATAAGCTTTTGCGGCGAAATTGGCTAAAAAGTGGTTTTTGCGCTCGTGGGAGAAAATTACTATACGGACTATCACTTTGGATAAGGGGTAACCTAATTACTAAGGGGCACCCCATTTCAGGGCATGTACTAAAGGGACACCGGAACTGGATAGGGGGAGGTCATCTTCAAAGTTTCAAAACTGGATTTTGGCGGAAAAAAAGGCAGCAGCGTCAACAGTTTTGGATCAAGGATTTGAGCGACCTAGGAGGCGATTCAATGGGCAAATTTGTTACCCACGGACTCTACAAGACATAAGGGACCTGTTATAAGCGATTAGACCCATCTAATTGGGCTGGATAAGTTAGAAAATCCACACAAAGTCAAGACAGTGCACACGGTTTCTGTTTAGGGTTTGAGATTAGTTTGAGAGATTTATGGGATATCTTGCGTGGGATATACATCAAAACAGTTGGGTAAAAGTCCTAGAAGATATTTGAGACGAGAGAATAGCTAGAAACAGCCTGTAACGCAACAAGAAGAAGATTATTCTTCAAACAACCCGTAAAGAATAATGGAGATTTCCAAGGGGTTTGATCGAGTTTCAAGGGGATTTAAAGCCTATAAATAGTTGGTTTTATGTCAGATAAGGGGAAAACCTTAGGAGAGAGTTTAGAGTCGATGAGATCCTAGGAGAAGCAATTATAGAGGAGACAGCGCTGCTGCTGCTGCTGCTGCCATTAAAGCTTCTGAAGAACACGAAGAACAGACTCGCAGAGTCCGTCGTTCTTCAGCAGACTTATTTTCAATACCACTGTTGTTGTTTCACAGCAGTAGATAGTTATCGTTTACAACAGTCTTAAATTACCATACTCTTTTGTAACAGTGACCCCTTTGTAACGGTGACGCTGTAACACTTTCACAGCGTTACAATTTCCTGTTTCATCTTATACATCAATAAAAACACCTATTTTAGCCATGAATTTATCTTGTGAGTGTGTTTTTGGGATGAGGAGCTAAACCCCTTAGCCAAGGCGACGGAGGAAGCCATTGGTCCTTATTTATGGTATAATTCTAACTTTATTATTTATTTGCAATATTATTACATGATTATTTGCATGGAATTTTTATTGGAAAATTGATTTTTATTGAATAATTGTGATTCATTTTGATGGATCATGCTTAGTTTAAGACTCTTGATGTTTCATGCTTGGTGTTTACATTTATTACTTTAAAAATCTACAAAAGGCATAATATTAGAATCACTCTAAAAGAAAAATTGCATGAATATTAATTATTAGAATTTATCAAATAATGGATCAATGGTGGAATCCAAGTCTTGGTGTTTTTCTCTAAAGGTTTGAACTATTTTATTTATTTGCGTGTTTAATTTAAATCTAGAAAAATTGTTTTCTTCACAAGTCTGATACGAATCCGTTTTACCACTTCAACTACAATCACTTTTGATAAACCATCATTAATCAATACTTAAAGTTTATCTCATAATCGAACGCAAAGAGAAGAGATTTTATATAGGAACAAGCAATACAATCACAACTATCAAAAGAATGACACAAGAATTTAAAAAATAAAAACTTATCATTCATAATATATTGGTTGACTAAATAAACTTTAAACAAATATTGACGTGAATCAACTGTTGATTAGTCTATTCATAAGACCAGAAGTCATTAATCAAATCTCTTCATGGTGTTGTGACCTACTAAAATTAAGTTGAAGAATTCTGTGTGTTCCCTAAAACAATCCTTAGTCAATGTATAATTCCTCAACTTTGAACAAGTTCAGTTTCCCTTCATTTTAAAGAATTTCTTTTGTTTGACAAGGAGTTCTTGAACCTAAAGATATTTCTCGAGAGCCGTTTCAACACCGTAACCTCTAATTTTGTATATGCACAAGTACGAACCATCTTGTGACACTCCTTTTCGTAACCGATCATATTATAGGAATGAACGATATTATTGCGAGAAGCATCTCCGTTTCCATTAAGGTTAATAGAATCAGAGTAAAAGGAGGAGTTGAATGACATCTTCTCAACATACCTTTCAAAGATTCTTGTAGAAAGCCTTGCATGATAATCAATACTATTCATATTTGTGATTAGAAAGAGAGGAGACTACAAGAAGACGGATGAAACCCTTAAAAATAATTTTTGAACTCGACAAATCTAGGTTTCTGAAAATTTTGTCGTTGATTTTTGGAAGGAGAATATTTAGATAATTAAGTTCCGAAAACTTAACAAGACCGAAATCAAAAGAAAAAAAAATACTTAACGATTTTCTAAATGTTTCATGCAAATGCATTTACGACGTTCAATATAACTCATTAACAAGTTAATCCTATTTCAGAAGACTATAAGAGCCACATCTTTTAATTTTAGTTGTTGCATTATTCAAATGTAGGTTTTGGATTTTCCTTCCTTTAGTTTTCAACAAAATCTCATGGATCTTTTTGTATTCCCTTTTTAGGTTCTTCAAGTACACACCTAAACGGATTTGTCAATCCGCAAGAATGGGGAGCATTAGCCAAGCATATGAAGGCCAACCTAAAGCTTGAAGACTTCAAGCAAGCACAAGGAGATACTAGGTGGATGAAGCCTTGGATCAAAACTTATGAAGGCACCCCAATAGAACTACCAGGACACAGATGGGTGCGCCTACATACAGAACAAGACTTCAAGTAACCTGATCGAGCAGTGTATAAAGTTGCTCTTTGACATAACTCTATCCATACTGAAGATAAGTCCGCCGCTCTCCATTCTCTCAAATAACTGAGAAAAATGAAATGGGATCTGAGATTCCTGCAGCTTGATTTAAGAAAAATCTTCAGTTATTTATTTGTTTCTTCCACAGAAAATGAGTGCAAGTCTGGTAAGATTAAGAAACTTGATGAAATTGGCAAGAGTGATATAAGGATTCATCTACTTGGAATGATTATCAAGGTCTTTCTTCCGAAGGAGTCGTTTCAACATCTAATTCCATGCCAATTACAACAGTTTCCATGCCAATTACAACAGTTTCCTTGCCAATTACAACAGTTTTCATGTAGGCTGCCTTGTTGCCATGATTGTGAAGATTCATTCATACATGATTTAAAGTCTAAGAGATCACTTTCATCCTCGTCATGGAGGCCATGTGTGTCTGGTGGGAATTGAGTGATGCTGGAGAGGAAAAATGTAGTCGAGCTTTTCAGGTTTGATTTCGTAATTTTGATTTTGTTAGATTTGTTGTTGTTTTTTTTGACTGAAACATACAGTAATTAGTACTTTGTTTGTGTTGTAAATATTCAGAACAAAATTTATGTTAGTCGAGATGAGATTTCAAAGATCAGCTCAGCGATTGAAGATCTAAACCTACAGATTTAGGTTCCGTAAATCCTGATTGTATACATTGAACATTTTGATTAAGAATCTAGCTGTTGAGTAGGCCAAGTTAATCCTGACAAATGAATGAAATAGGGATGGAGATAGTTGATGAAAGTGGCAACAAAAATATAAGGATCTATCTTTTTGTAATAATTTTCAAGGTCTTTGTTCCCAAGGTTGATTAAGATGACACGGTGACAAGCGATCTGAAGAGTTTGAACATCCAATTCGTTGCCAATTACAACAGTTTTCGTATATGCTGCCTTGTTGTCGTGGTGATAAACGATTTAAAGAGTCGTTCAAAGAGACTTTTAATTTTAAGAGAGCACTTCTATCCTCGTCTTGGCAGCCATGTCAGTATAGTGGGAATGGGGTGATGCTGACGAAGAATTTGGTACTTCACAAAATCATGGTATGTATATATAGATACATATATACAGATGTGAAAGACATAAAAATTGAACTTTTTGACCTTTCCATTTCTTTCCCAAATGAAGTTTAAAAATTGTTAGGTAGTGTTAGTTTGTCTCAGTTCACTTATATGTTTTTTTTTAATTCTGAAGGGACATCTTTGAACATCTCTCTTTGGTCAATAATAAAGAGATCGGTTTTGACGCCTTCAAAGCTACCTTTCCTGTTTCTGGGATTAATAAGTTTATAAACTCTCAAGGTTTGGTGATCAACGGGGATGCCAGCATCAAACAGACAGGTTCCTGGTCACGTGAGGAACCAAATTCACCTTTCTGGAGTCTGGAGCAGTATTAGCTGAGTTATGGAAGCAGACAAGAAAGAGAAAGGAGCTATGGAAGCAGAAAACTCCATCCTTAAAGCTGAAGTCAATAAAAGCTGAAGTCAATAGACAGAGGGATGAGAAAAGTGCTCTTATCAATGGTCTCTAAAACCAAGTTTTACATTCGACTTCAGCTTTAAGGATGGAGTTTTCTGCTTCTATAACTGCCTTTGACAATCACCAACCAGCAGGTGGTTGAAAATTAGGAGACAACAGTACGTCCAATGTTCAGACTAACCGTTTCTATGGAAAATATTTTCTATAGTGGTCGTCAACACTGCAGATTTGACTCCTAACAGAGACAGGGCGGTATTCCCTACATTTGAGGAAAAAAAGAGGGAACTCGCCAAAAGAAAGAAATCAAAAGTGGATGTGGATGTGGATGTTTTTAGAGGGAAATTCAGTGGTTACTAAGGTTATCAATCCAATATGCATGTGTACCAAAGGAAGCACTGCTGATTGGAATATAATGAATTTGCTGATATTCCTCCTGAGAAAATTAGTGAGTAATCCACGCTGTCCATGTATGTACTATAAAAAGATTGTTATTCCAGTTTTGGAACTTTTTTATTTTTAATAATCCTGATGTTGTGACATTAATGTTAGTTATAACTAGCAGCTAATCAGTTTTTCCTCAATCAGGAGTACTTAATAATCAAGTATGGTGATGAACAAGACCCACTGGCAGCGATCAAGTAAGTCATGAAGAATGCTATGCCATGCATAGGCACAACATTTGTGCGGATTACAAAAAGTTTGCCAGTCACAATGAAGCTTTGGCGGTCGACCCAACCGATGACTTGGAGATTACAAAAGCAGACTGACTTCATATGTGTAAAATTCTCACCACCGACGAATTCAAGGTATAACAATTTGATTACACCTGATGCTTTCTTTGAAGTCTCGTTAATGTGATACATTTTGACCATAAAATGAGATAGTGTACACAATTTCAGGTCACATACATAGTAGGATTCATGTATTGTTTAGTCATTTTCACCTCTTTTTACCATTGCATTGGTTTGCACAAATATGTATTGTTTCCTAGGAATGTATTTTGTGGTAAAGGTCTGCATTTGTACTTCATGATTGAAGATATAATTATATCGGAAATGGATTTTCGGTTTCTTAGAGAGATTTCTGTAGGAAACTGACATGTTCTAAACTCATCATGCTGTAGTTATGAATACACTGCACAGATTTCTCCAGTGAGAGTGAGGATTTATTTCAGAACAACTGTATGTATGTTGTTCTAAACAGAGTAGGATAGTAACATAGAACTCCTTGTGTTTGTATCTCACTAAGTAAACCTGAAAGATGTTTTGTTGGTAAAGCCATTCTCAACTGGATCTGGTTGATTATTGCACCAGCATTTGGCTAAGATATCTGTTTACTCTCACTGTATTAAGGTTCTGGGTTTGTTCTAGGGTAAACTTTGTTTCAAATCCTAAATTGTTTCTTAGTTGTTAACTTGTACCTTTTTAAATGACAGAAGTATATTTTTGCAGGACATGATGCAGCTGCTGCAATAGAATTAACCGTAGTACCTATGAAGACCAAGTAATCTAAATGGCGCTAAAACTGCAATAGAAGAGACCTAAGGCATCTTTTATTGGAAAACCTACTACCATCCTTGGCTGCCATGACGGATAGCCTTGAAATGGTTTTTTTTTTTCCAGACACTGCCCGTGCATTTCCTTTTCTGCTAACATCATTAGTCAAGTCTGTATGACAACTATAATGTTTACTATCATACCTTAGCTAGTATATAGAAAATCAGATCATGGTGGTGTTGTTTTCATCTATATGTTTGTTTGATTATGTACTGATCTGAGAAGAGATTTTAGTTCGAAAGTTTTTATATCATGTGATCATGATAATCTATCAAGTTTTCTTTTCTGATTTTCATCCCAAGTTAAGCTGGCCGTCATAGGTTTACTTATTCGAAATTCTTCTAGTCTGGGTTGAGCAAAAGGTGTTGACTGTTGTTCCTAACGCCATGCACAAAACGCAATGATTCTCTGTGGAATTCTGCAATGTCTCTGTCACAGAAGAATCTAAGGTCCATATAAGACTAGACTGATCATCTGGCATGATATAAATTTATTGTCATTTTCCAAAAGCAATGTGATAAATCAAACGCCTAGGAATTGGAATCTTGATTCTGAGTTGCCTTGTATGATTTCGTCATCTGGTTGAGACAAGGTGTGGTGTTGTCTCACGAACCTACAAATTCTTATGCATATTCCCCACATTTATGGAGGAACACTGTAATCTTACGATAGAAACCAAGTATTCAATCGTTTTTTGTTTTTCGTTTTAAGGTGGAGAAAATGATGGACTGCCGTCACTGCCCATTGTTTAGTTTCCTAATGCTTAGTTTACTTTTTGCAGGAGTCATTAGCCGCCCATCATCAGATTATTAAGATTCCCAGCTATGCTATGGTTATCTGTCAATAATCCCATTAACATCTCAAGTCTTGGCCAATTTTAGTCTCGGACTCCATACTTGTTAAGGAGAAGAAAAATGTCTCTGGTAAAGATATTTACGTAGTGAATTATCCTACTAGTTTGATCGTGTATCATTCTTAGTTGGCATCCATCCATCCATCCGTTCGTCCCAGTTTATGAATCATTCAGGGATTTGGTTTTTGCCATCTTTTCTTTATATACTTGAAAGTTGTATGTGATAACGCTTTTGGTTGTGCTGCACAGAAAGTACATTTAGATCATCGGTGATTTAAGTTGTTACTTCGGGGTGCTTGATGTGTCGAAAGATCGAAAATTTGCACCATTTAATTTGTTCTGTCTGTTAATGAACACTTTGTAGGTTTGAGTTCAAAAATCACAGGCTTTTTTTGTTTTGTGAAACCTCATTTTTGTCGAGGCAAATTAATATTCCAACACCAATACATTGTTAATGACTAACACCCCCAGCCCCAGCCGGGACTAAAGGGACACATCGTAGTTGATTTGTGCCAGTGCTACAATGTAGATTGCCAAGCTTGAAACCTAATTGCACAGACTCCTTCCTTCTATAGTTCTATTTGACTTTTTAGGAAATTACCGGATATGGACTTGGTGTTAAAACCGCTGTATAAAGAGGTGGGTGTCCTATTAGTCTATTCCTTTGGATGCTGGGTTGCACTGACGCGGATGCGGACACGAACAGTTTTCAAAAATTTAGGATGCGACACATTATGAAATTAGTGATGTTTCCAACTAAAATGTATATATTTTTGGAGAAACAATTAGAGAAGGAGAAGAACTTGGTATTGATAAAGAGGCATCAGTGATTACATAAATACAATGTTCTTTATTTACAGGAAATGGAAAACCTAATCATCTAATGGACCACACATCCACGGGCCATAGGCCCCATAACACTCCCCCTTGTGCGGTTCAATAACAAAGCTTTATACACAGTATTTCACATATAGTGCTTTGAATGTAGTTCTTCAAATGTCGTTCTCTCCTTGTTGACTTGTGCCGAAATCAATTTCCTAATTAAAAATTTGACAAGGAAAAACCCAGTGGGACGAAACTTTAGTACATATCTTCACATGTAGTACTTCACATGTTATCTCATATTTTACATGTAGTACTTCACATGTTGTATGATCTTCAAGGACCGATTAGTCTAAGTTAATTGCCTTGTTAAAACTTCGCCAGGAAAAACCATAGGGACAAAACCTGAACTAAAGAAAAGGAGTACAATATTAAGCAAATTTAGAACATAGTTGGACTTGAATATGTTGCCTCATTAAAACCTTGACAAGGAAAAACCTAGTGGGACAAAACTTTGACAAAGGAAAAAGAGTACAACTCGATAGATACAAGCAAAGGTGATCCGTTGCAGATGATCACTTTGCTCCGCTGGAGTTAACAAGTTTTTTCACAAAACCCAAGACAGAAAATACTCGCGGGAAAGACAACAACCTTAGTTGGGAAATTACTTCCCGGTGTGTGTTGTTGTCTCATTAAAAACCTCGCCGAGTAACAAAACCCTATGTGAAAAAGCAACCTCGGTGAAGGAAAAGAGTCCAACACACTATTAGATTCCCCCCCTAATTTCAGACAGTTTCATTAGTCCAACCCAGTCATGAGAGTTCATCACACTTTACTTTGGTTACTTAAATGTATATAAGACCCTGTTGTTGATTATGGAAGTTACGTTGCTTAACAAACTATCACGTTTCATTTCTTTGATTCAGATATTTTCAGTAATATCAACGCGATCTTTATGTCTTCAACGTTCAACATACTTGATGTTTTTAGTGTTGCCTCGCTAAAAACCTTGCCGAGTAACAAAACCCTTTAGGAAAAACTGTTCTCGATCGAAGGGAAAAGGAGTACAACACAGCTTTAATTTCGAAGTAAAATATGTCGACATCATATCCTTGGATCCTCCTCCTGATGTCGGCATCTCCCCCTGATTACTTTCAGAGTTGTTCCAGACTGTTCCTTTAGTCATGTGCTTTTCGAAAATGAATATCGGTAATGACCTAGAAAATAGTCTACCGCATCTCCCCCTGATTACTTTCGTTGGAGAAGAGATTATTGTTCCTTTATAATTAACAACCTTTGGATTGCACTTTCGTTAGCATTCCTTTTTATGCCTTTGCATGAATAAATCAAATTTATGTCAATGGTTACTTTTAAGCACATGATTACATTTATTGAAGCATTCCAATGACGTTGCATTGACGCTGAGCTATATCTAGCTAACAAGTTCACTAAGGATGTAACATTTGGCCGAGTACATTATGGTAAGTACAATAATGCGTCTATTATACTTAGATAAGGAAACTTCATCTCCCGACACAACTTCGCCATCTTCTTTTAGACGAATTGGTCATTTATGTACATTTAAAACTCGACTAATCGTGGGAGTGCTAACAACATGCACGTCCTTGTTAAATTGCCTGACAATGAACATATGCAAACTGGTGGAATAATATACCACAAGCTCGGTCTTCTAGTTTAGAACATAAATAAGATCGAGATTTCCCAGGATTTTCATCTCAAATTTAGATTTTAAATAGCTTGTAAGATCTTTTATTCCATTAAGAGTACTTATCATGTTCATATCGTCGACACAGATAGCTATAATTCTGAATCAGGAACTTATTTAATACGCATGGTACGAAACCTTACTTGTTTATCCCTTCCCAATCAACTAGTCACTTAGACGGGTATACCACATCCGCCTGATTGTTTAAATCAATACGTGAGTGTTCAAGTGTAACTGCAAACACACTCCGTGGTTTAGAGTCATCCGACTTGGGAAGCAAAAGTCCATCATGCACTTTTGCAAATATATTTGAGTCTAAATCTCCAGAGATATAATCACGTCTACTATGTTTCAAGTTCTTTTGAAACTACCAAGCAAACTAATTAACTGAACATTATGGTGTTCAAAAGAGTAAGTGATCCAGGGGTTTGTGAGAAACCTCGCGCCACAAGGTGATTCTTTATACTTTAAGACCTCATTCTTCTCAGTACAATTTATGACAAATAACCAGATATGTCCCAAAGGCTTTACACTTGGTTGGTTAGCACTACTATTGATGGTGGTTTTTAGCTTAGGGTCAAAATCGTAAAACTGTACATCTGACATGACGTCACTATGACCATTAGCATATTTATTGAATCAATCAGCATGCCTATGTAAGAATTACCGGGGTACCCTTTTTTTTACATGCGTCATGTTCCACGGCAGAACCCTTAACACTGACTGACATCATCTATGCCAAACCCTAATTCTCATGCTACCGCGCCAAGGCATGCCAACCATGCCAGTCGCACCACTGTGCCAATGGCAGACCATGCCAGCCACGTCACCGCGCCAAGGAATGCCAACCATGCCAGCCACACCACTGTGCCAATGGAATACCATGACAGCCACATCTCTGTGCCAAGGCATTCCAACCATGCCATCCGCACCACTGCACCAATGGAATGCCATGCCTGCCGCACCTCCGCTCCAAGGCATGCCAACCATTCCAGCCGCACCACTGCGCAATTGGCATGCCATGCCAGCCGAACCTCCGCACCAAGGCATGCCAACCATGCCATCTGCACCACTGCGCCAATGGCATGCCATGCCAGCCACACCTCCGTGCCAAGGCATGCCAACCATGCCAGCCGCACCTCCGCGCCAAGGCATGCCAACCATGCCAGCCGCACCACATGTGCCAATGGCATGCCAACCACCTTGCTGCGCCATACCATGTCGGCCTTCCCTATGCGGCTACCAAAACGAAGGCGTGCGATGATCAACGTCCACCCTTCCATCTTAGATGCAAATTTTAGCCGTCCAAGGTCGCCAAACAACACATGGTAACCTTTGGACCAAACCCTAGTTTTGGCAACGCCAAACCGCGCCAAGGCATGCCATGCCACATGTGCCAATGGCATGCCAACCACCTTGCCGCGCCATACCATGCCGGCCTTCCCTATGCGGCTACCAAAATGAAGGCATGCGATGATCAACGACCACCCTTCCATCTTAGATGCAAATCTTAGCCGTCCAAGGTCGCCAAACAACGCATGGTAACCTTTGGCCCAACGCAAAAACCCTAGTTTGGACGCGCCTAGACCACACCAAGGCATGCCGAACATTCCAATGGCATGCCGCGCCATCCACCTTGCCGCGCCTAAGCCATGCCATTCGGGCCTTCCCTTCACGGCTTCCAAAACGAAGGCGTGCGACAATCAACGACCACCCTTCCATCTTAGATGCAAATCTCACCTGTCCAAGGTCACCAACCAAAGCATGGTAACCTTTGGACCAACACCAAAACCCTAGTTTGGCCGCGCCTAAACCACGCCAAGGCATGCCGACCATGCCACATGTTCCAATGGCATGCCGCACCATCCACCTTGTCGCGCCTAAGCCATGCCATGCGGCCTTCCCTTCACGGCTGCCAAAACGAAGGCTTGCGAGATGCAAATCTCAGCCGTCCAAGGTCACCAACCAACACATGGTAACCTTTGGCCCAACGCCAAAACCCTAGTTTTGGTCACGCTCAAACCGCGCCAAGGCATGTCAGCCATGCCACATGTGCCAATGGCATGCCAGCCACCTTGTCGCGCCATACCATGCCAGCCTTCCCTATGCGGTTACCAAAACAAAGGCTTGCGACGATCAACGACCATCCTTCCATCTAAGATGCAAATCTTAGCCGTCCAAGGTCGCCAACCAACGCATGGTAACCTTTGGCCCAAAACTCTAGTTTTGGTCACGCCCAAACCGCGCCAAGGCATGCCAGCCATGCCACATGTGCCAATGGCATGCCAGCCACCTTGACGTGCCATACCATGCCGGCCTTCCCTATGCGGTTACCAAAACAAAGTCTGGCGATGATCAACGACCATCCTTCCATCTAAGATGCAAATCTTAGCCGTCCAAGGTCGCCAACCAACGCATAGTAACCTTTGTCCCAATGCCAAAACCTTTGTTTTGGCCACGCCCAAACCGCGCCAAGGCATGCCATCCATGCCACATGTGCCAATGGCATGCCAACCACCTTGTCGCGCCATACCATGCTGGCCTTCCCTATGCGACTACCAAAACAAAGGATTGCGAAGATAAACGACCACTTTTCCATCTAAGATGCAGATCTTAGCCGTCCAAGGTTACCAGCTAACGCATGGCAACCTTTGGCCCGACGCCAAGCCCTAGCTTGGTCGCGCCGAAACAAAGCCAAAACCCTAACTTTTGGCCGCTCTTAAACTAGGCCATATGAAAGTCGTACAGGCCATGCTTTCATGCCACTGGCTACCAAACGAAGGGTTGCAATAATCAACGGCGACCCTTCCTCTCAAGATGCAAAATCTCGATTGTCAAAGGTCACCACCGAGCCGGCAAGTCTCCCAAGCTCAACTTGCCGAACAAAAACATGCTACATGTTTTCCACGAAAACACTCGAGACATCAACACATGTCACAAATTGGGGGATGATCATTGGGTATTGGTTTGACGGTTTACAACATGCGGGAATACACTACGCCCGTCATAAGACAGTGTCATAAGGATGAGGTGGTTAGTAAATACAGGGAGTAATGGTGAAACACTTTCTTTTATGGAACATCAATTCCAGGCGTTACCGGTTACCACCTCCTCCCATTTACTCATTCGTTTTCCATTTCTTACGAGACCAGAGTACGTTTCACTTCGAATTGTATAAATAGGTCTTACCTATTTCCACCGAACAACAAGTTCAGGTCAGGAGGATACAACACTCAGAAAATATTTGCTAGCTTTCCTTCTGTTAGCTTCCCACTTCTGATACAAGTCGTGAAACAACTACTCTTCCAGAATCAACTATTCTGGTCTCAACACTCTCTTCGCTTCCCTCCCCAAAACCAACCCTTCTCCTTCACTTGTGACCGAAGCAAGTCTGGAACGGCCATTTCTTAGTTTAGGCTGGATTTGTACAGATTCATCTCTCGAATCTAAAGTACTCCCTTGCAGTACATTGTTTAGGGTTTAAACTCGTTTCTCACCCACATACCCGAAATTACCAAAATCAACAGAAATCGTTTTCACCCTCAAACAACTACCACACCAAATACCCGTATATTTGTCAAAGAACTAAGTTCTACCTGGATTGCATGGACCAAATATGCTCTTTATTTAAAATTAATCAAAATAAAGTATGGTTCGATCTCATTGTGCTCAACTTCTGGAGAAACTATTTATGGATTATATCATCACTGTGCACGCATGATCCTTCCATTGACTCATGTGCATTCTCATAATCCGTCGGGATTTCGTTGTTCTCTAGAATCATTTAAAACTTTGGAGCGTCCTCCAGTATTGATTCATGGACATAGTCAGAGACAATCAAATGAGATGATTTCATTAGTGATACAAATTATGTTGTGCCTTACTCATCTACTTCCTTTCTAGGTGAGCATTGATCGAACCTGGTGGTCTCTCCATCTTCCTTTATGGAGCCACGGCCTCAACCACACTTCCACTGAGTGTAGTTGCAACATCTTAGTCTATGGTGTATATCTCGTTGAGGATTTGTAACTTTGTGGGTAGGTTTATAGCTGGTATGTATGATCTCATCACTTTAGCAACATCAGTATACATTCTGAAAATCAAATATAGTACAAGAATCAATATGAGACACATTGGGAACACATCACGACAATTCCTGTCGTTCCCTTAGAAAATACTTTTTCTTATCTCCCCCTAACGACGAGAAGACTTTCTCATTAAAGTGTTAACCCGCAAATCTAGCGGTAAGAGATCTCCTTCCAAAAGTTTTAAAATGCGGATAATTGTTGGGAACTCATTTCCAACATAACTACTTAACAGTTTTGAAGACCCATCATAGTACGATGTGGAGTCGTAATGGCACATATATAGTGCAACCAAAAATGCGTAAGGACATGAATATCAGGCTTAAATCCAGTTACCAACTGGTACGCAAAAAAGGTTGACTAATACTGGGTTCTAAAAACAAATTAAGTAAGATGCGTGTAATATTGCATATCCACAAAGCAATAAAAGATAGGTTGGTACGCATAACCTATTCCTTAGGAACCATCTGTAACCTTTGATGGTAGCCTCTGCGAGACCATTTGGTATAAGATGCTCTATATTGATCCTATTAAACATGCAGTATTCATCAAGTCCTTTTGATGTAAATTCTCTAGCATTAACAAGGTTTGTGAGCCTTTGCACTTTGTATTGTGTAATATGTGCTAGGAATTATACAAAAATTAAACGCATCGTTTGTTGTGAGCAATAACTGATTCAATGCGTCGAATCATCCAGCAGAGCCATAAATCACTTGAATGGTCTGCATTCTGCATGGATATATGTTCTGTAACAACACTTTATTTATTTGGAGAATGAGTTATTTACCATTTGCAACTAAGTAAAACATAATGGTCCCAATCATGTTTTACTAAAGAAAGACTTTGTAAATGAGTGACGTGCTTTCTAACTCTAAAGCATAATGGGGAGAGGTAATGCAAATCTAATAACTTTAGAAATCACTGATTATGATAGATGTCGTAACTTCACATTCTATTAGTTCATCGTCTTGTACACTCAAATGAAGTGATGCCCATGTTAGTACTTTCAAATCGAAACATCATGTCACAACCAATGTGCCTTATGGTTATGTCGAAGTCTTTATGAATCAATCCCAATCAGTTCATTGTTGGGGTTAATATAGATTCAATAATTCAAGTTCCAGTGATTTACAATTCACTATATTGACACACTAATTTTCTATGAATATGCTTCCTTCCACATTCATTAGAAATAATTTATAGATGCAACCAAATACATTCTCACTGTAAGTTTCCAAAAAGGTAGGTAATAGTTCACGCATGAACACCCTTTGCACTTAACAAGATGTGATTAGCCCTTAATACATACAGAGCTTAGACATTAAGTCTTAAAATATTTAATAAGTGGTGTGGTTTTATTACGTAGCCAAAGTCGGATTCAACTCAATTAATTTTACCGATATATGTTAGAGAATTGATATCTCATGGGAATGATGTACTTTTAATTCCATAAGCGCAGACAGTTGATCTGGTTCAATGAAATAGTCAATTGGCGAAGCAAAGTTCTTCTTGTCATTAAAGTTGATGTCTAAAGTATGACTTCCCCATGGAAATTGGTTGCTACTATGATGAGAGCTAGAATTACATCTTAGCTTCATCACATATTGAGTTGATACCTATACTTTGGTGTCAATACTACCGGGGAAAAAAATACATCTTTGTCTCATGATATATATGTCCCTTTTCACATGCTTTATATGAGTCAGTACGTCTAACCCTCATTACTTCAAGGTTATTTTCATTTTCAATTTTGCTACATTTAGCTTAATTTGAGAAATTTCTTTATCTCAACAGGCCAAGAGAATCTCATTACACATGTCAACCACTTACTTTAGGTTGAATATATTACTAAAAATAGTTCTCTTGTTATCATACTTCACTGGTTCGAGTCTCATGGACGAAGTAGAGAAATGAAAATTTTCTGACTCATATCATCTTTTGTGAGTTCTTCCACAAAAATTGGAATACCCGTGATTTTATTTGAACGTATGTTTTGAAACTACTGACAAATTAATAGTCGAGTAAGTGGATTACATTCCACGTAATATTCAGATTTTGGGAAGAAAATATCAAGTACGCAATAATGGTGTTCAAGTACTTCTAAATCCCAAATAAATATATTTGAATCGAGTTGGTACAACCAATTGGACAAAAGACATCATTCAACTATAGCCAATATAATTTTCAAAAGAAAAAAATAACACTAAGACCAACATTCTTAATGATCGGGATCAACACTCATAATTTAAATTGACCGTTTATGGACTTATCTTAAGAAAAAAAAACTGAACTAGGCATGCTCTAAAAAAAATAAAAAATATGCCCAGCAGGTATTCAATGTAAAAATCCACATTACATTAGTGAAATACCTCGTATATTGGTTGGTTCCTGGTGTATATGTTTATACACCGAACGGAACATCCTTTGTCGCGCACATCCCAAAGAAATGGAAACAGAACAAAACATGCCATGGCTAGAATGGGGTCGGAACAGAACAGTCCACAGGCTGGAACGGGGTCGGTATATAAGAGATTCGAGTTGGACAAGACCAGTTCGGTTTGAACCAGACCGGTCGGCTAGACCAGACCGACTTGGTTGGACCTGGCCGGATTGGCTGGACCGAACCTGGCTGGCTGGACCGGAACATGATAGGACATGAGACAGGATAAGGACAACTGTTCTTTTCCACTCTTTTTCCTTTCGCAGACAGATCCCAGATTCGCAAAAAAATAAATTCCTTCATCAATTCCCGAGGATGACAACAGCTGAATCCAACTATGAAAAGGACTGCCGCACCCTATTTCTTGATTCCCATTCATAAGCATATATTTGATTAGCAACGCTGAATTGGGGGCCCTAGAAAATAATTAGGGGCCTCAGCTATTTTATTCTCACCCCAAAATATAGTGATAATACTGTTTTACTCTTAACTAAACCTAAAACTCAAAATTCTATTAACCCTTAACTCTAAACCCCAACTCATTTTCATTTTTAAACCCAAAATTTTGTTAATCTCACTTAATTTGATTTTAACTTTTTTTTTTTATTTCAAATTTCTTGTTTGCGATTTTTTTTCTTCTGAGACTCGCATGAAAAGTCGTTAGGTAGTGACTTTTTCAATAACGACTCTTGACAGTCGTTAAACTTTCAAAAACGACCCTGAGAGTCGTTACTTTTTAAAAATTGTTTCTTGACGACTCTAAACAGTCGTTAATGCTTATAAAAGAGTCGTTATCTTCTTCAAAGAGCCATTAATGGCGGAAATACATTAAAGAAGTTAATGACTCTTTTGTAAGCATTAACGATAGTTTAGAATCGTCAAGAAAAAACTTTTAAAAAGTAACGGTTCTTGGAGTCGTTCTTGAAAGTTTAACGACTGTTAAGAGTCGTTATTAAAAAACGTCACTAACTAACGACATTTCATGCGAGTCTCAGAAAGAAAAAAATTGCAAACAAGAAACTTGAAGAAAAAAAAAGTTAAAATCAAATTAAGTGAGATTAACACTAATTAAATAAAATTATCACTAATTAAATAAGGGTAGGTTAGCCATTACCTAAACTATTTGGATAAGGGGTATTCAAATTAGGTTTAGGTGACATTTTTTGTCTTCTAGTGTGAGACCCCTAATTAGTTTTCGGGGCCCCCAATTAAGATTTCTTGGTTAGTAATACATACACAGTATGAGAAAGATTAGTACCAAATAATTACAGATTACAAAGATTAATCAATCAAACTAATCCCTAATTCATAATCAAACCAATTTTCACCTATAAACGTATTAATTAAATCAAAATAATCCTTAATTCATAATCAAACCAATTTTCACCTACAATTTTAATATCCCAACGTTTGTGCCAAAATCAAAAAATGGGAAAAGAGAAAGAAAAAGAAATAAATCCAACTTAGCTTATTTGATTCGGTGTTGATGGAAATCATCCATGTTAAAAAAGAAAAAAAAATCAATCGATCCCATAAGCTTTGCGGTACAGCTTCGTGCATGATAACGTTTTGGAGGAACAATTAGAGAAAGAGAAGAACTTGGTATTGGTAAAGAGGCATCAGGGATTACATACATACAATGTTCTTTATATATAGGAAATGGAAAACCTAATCATCTAATGGACCGCACATCCATGGGCCGTAGGCCCTATAACATATATATATATATTATTATTATTTTTCCGATGCTAGGCATAGGCCCGTCATGCCCCCTGGAAGCATAGCCACAGGCTTACTCCCCACTGAGCAAACTCGACCCTCTTAAACCCATGCTAAAGTTAGTATAGCAAACTCGGCCCTCTTAAACCCATGCTAAAATAAGTATAATTACGTTTGAGCGGAGACCCGAACTACTGACCTCCTATTTGAGAGTCAGACTCCTGACCAACTGGGCTAACCCACCTTGGTTCTAAAATGTGTATATTATGGGTGGAATTCATCAACCATACGTGCTAATAAATTATTGATAAATGACAAATTTGTATAAAAATAAAAATAAAACAATACATATACATATACATATACAAAAAAATTCAAGCATTTTTAGTAGACATCTATACTAAAGTAGTGTATGACATATGTATGTGATGTTGCTGATGTGTCTGTCCTGGAAACGCGCACGTCTAAGTGTCGAACGCGATCTAACGCGAACACTGACCATTTTAGGCGCGTTCGCACATTCGTGACTCTACCAAAGTAAAGTGACGGCTTGAATACGGCTGGGATAGGATTAGTTCGTGACTGTCCCATGCTTTTCGAAATTTGATTAGCAGTCATCTACAAAGATACCCAATCTTTTTGTTTTAGGTCAAGTCCACAAGTTATGGGCAGACCTAGAGCAGTGTCTGTCTTAGAAGAGTCTATGCTTAACACCAAGGGCCTATTAAATGTTAATTATGGTAATTCTTTGATATTATGAGGGTAATGTAGGTATTTGTCAGTTTAAGCCATATGGGTTATATCGTGAAAAATTAATCAAAACTGTTTCTTTTCTTCTTCGCAACTCTCTCAAATTTTATAGGCAAAAACCGATTGTTTTTCAGATCACTTTGTAGGGTAAATCACTATAAGTGGTATCAGATCATTTGGTTCTAAGTGACCTGACCATGGTGAACCACAAAACAAATATAGAGGTGCAGTAGGGAAAAAAAAATCGATTCTGCTGAAAATGGTAAAATAGGGTAGGTTGATGAGAAACTACTCTAATCCTAAATAAACGTGTCGCACATGATCACTTTAAATTCAAGAGATCAATCTGTACAATTCTGGCCTATGTTAAGAAATGGTCGCTTCATTCTTGCTTCGGTCACAAAAGAAGGAGAAGGGTTGATCTTAGGGAGAAGGTGTTGAGATCAGGATGATGAATTCTATAAGGTGTGATTGTTTATGACTATGTATCAGAAGGTAAAACTTGCTTGCAAAGTATAAGGTGTATGTTCTCTGTGTTTTCTGGATGCCTGTGTTGATTGTTGATTGAATAGATTAAAAATTTACTTATATCAAGTTATGGTCGAGCACCTGATCTCATAAGAATTGGAGGTTGTGAAGTAGTGAAACAGTGGAGATCGTGTGAAAATATCAGAAATCGTGTCCCTATTGTTAAGGCAGGACTGGACGGTTTAAGCACCCACTATTTCTACACTCATAAACTGTCCGCTCTTCCTATCATTTTAATGGGAATATTGTTAAGACAGGACGGGACAGTTTAAGCACCCACTACTTCTATACTCATAAACTGTCCGCTCTTCCTATCACTTTAATGGAAATGTTGCGCATCACATGCTGTAGGCCTCCAGACCAATACCCCGATGAACATCCCGTTTGTGACATTGTTGACGTCTCGAGTAAAAATTGTAAAGAATTCGACTTTCTCAACTATCCTGACCTGCATGACTAGGCGATGAACATGATTATTCCGATACCTCTCTTTGACTGAATAGTAGTTATGAGAGGTGGAGAAGAAGATGTGGTAATTTAATCAAGTAAGTATGTGATGTTGACCGTCCATGGTAGCCAATATGCATGATACGTGATTGGTCGTCTATAAGAGGCGCGGAGCCTGTCAGATCGGACGGTAAAAAGGCACGGTCAACCTCCTTTCGTGACTGAACGATTATAGATATCCATTTTCTGAATTGGAACATCCAAGGTTCTTAGACAGGCTATGATCCAAGAGACAAACCTCGATGACTCCCCCAAACACAAAGAATGATTTTAGATATCCATTTTCCAAAACTACTTCATCTAGTTGATTCTCTGTTTTAAGCTAATCCTCTCCTTCTCGGTACCTGAAAATACACAACTAAAGGGTGTTACAAACTAAAACATCTAACTTTGGAGGAAAATATTGCTAGAAAACTGAACACAAACCACACAAATCTAAGAAATTTAATATACTAAGAAAGACCCAAAGGAAAATGAACCAATGTGAAGATATACTGTAAATAAATCTTAAATGCATGTCTACTTATAAATACAAATACAAATCCTAAACAAAAGTAAACCCTAGAAAATCAAAACAACCAGATGTGAAGATATACAGTAACAAACTTAAAATCCAATCCATAAAACTGAAATTAAAAAAAAAAAAACATGCTTTAAAACTCCATGATATCCAACGAAGAAACATAAAAATTGCTTATTCTTAAGGAATTTTGCCACAAAAAAGAAACTAAACTCACAAAATCAAAAACAACCAAATAACAAGGGATTTTACCGAATAAACTCAATCTCTTTGGATTTGCTAGAACTCAACTATATTGACTAGTCTGTTAGCACTTATGAAGGAATAACAGGGAAAAAATCACATTTCTAGGGTAAGACAAATTTGATTACCGGGACTTGATTTCTGAAAGATGGGTTTTCATTCACGAGATGAAGATTTAGCAACAATAACTCTTGATTTTTGACCAATCGAGTTTGATTTCACAACAGATCTTGGTTTAAGCAAAAAAGGGAAGAAAAAAAAGTGGAGATAAAGAAGATATTATTTCTGGGGAGACTAGAGAGATCGCATTGTTGAGAAAATAAAAGAGAAAAAAAAATTAATAGGTTAATAATAAAACATGGTGTAAAAGACATTTAAGTCCTCAATTAAACTAATAAAATACAACCGTATCCTTTTTTCATTATTTTTATCCGTAATATAGATTACGAAGTACCGTATATACTTTATGCGCAACGGATAAACATTTGCAACGAAAATATACGTTGCAAAGACGAAAAATCAAACATTGCAAAACCTTGGAAATGGTGTAGTGAGTCACGGTTTTCCCTTAATTTAATTGTTTGACCTTGGATAGGGTTTTGTACCCGCCAGCCACAAAATTCATTAATTCCTAGCTTTGTTAGGCTTAGTCTCTACCAATAGGAATCGATATATCGTACTTGCTCCAGTTTTAAGGCCAAAATAACCAAATTTTGTGAGTTGACATAAAATTAGGTCAAATAATTGAATTTTATGTATTGATACAAAAGTGAGTAAATTAAGTGGATTTTGTGCATTAGCACAAAATCATCAAATTTTGCTACTCTTGCAAGTGGCATATGGTGGCTACCTGGTCTTGTTGGCACAGCTTGTGATGCTCTTGATCAAGTACCTTTATCCATATCTTAATTACACATTTCAGGAAATCTATGTTATTCAGCTGAAAACGAACATGGGCGTTAGGTCAGTATTAAGAGTTCAGCTGGGAACATAGCACTAAATAAATACTCAGTCGGCTATACTAGTGAGTAGTTAATCTAGGAGCTTGAGATTTCATGATAAAATATTAGAAAACCTGGGATTATTGCAACATGAACCAATACTGTTCTGATAATTTTACATATGTAGGTACTGCATTACGCAGTGAATACTGTTATATATTTTTTTTGAAGCATGAATACTGTTATATATATATACACACGTATATTTCTGAGTTCAGCCAGGCAAAGCTCATAAACATAGGCATATACGTATGAGAAAAGAGGCATACGCACTCCCCAGGTTTCCAACATACCTCTTAAATTCCTTACAGAATGCAGATATATGAAAACACAGTATTTCGAATACTGGAGCGGAAACCTGGATTTTTTTTACAGTTTTCACCCCAAACTAAAAACCATCATTAATATTTCCCATGCTTAGCACGTAACAGTGACATTGTTGTGGGGTAAGCACTAGATTGTGATAGACGGAAATACAATTCATAGTCTAGTTATCAGATATTACCTTATCCTGAACTTCAAAGTAGTTTTATCTGGTCCTCAGGTCAAAAACGATCGACCAGGGACACATAGGAGCATGTCAACGTCGGCAGAAAGGGAGTGGCCACCAACTTCGGTCTTTAATCTAAATGAGCAAAGAAGGAACCCCTATTCTCATATTTGTTTTGTTTGCACGAATTAAAAGGGGTTATCACCCTTTTAAGTTTTCATGTTCGGTACTTCCACAACAACGTTCCTTCTTCCATCAGTAGCATCGTATAAAATGAAAACTTGAGTGGACACTCATAGGATCCTTGCATCAACAATTGAGAGCATTGTTAGCATCAGCAGTAAGAACGGTAATAGCAGCAGCTGCAAAAGGCAAGCATCATTCATTGGAGCTTAAGGTAGGCATCTCCTCTTTTTCTATTTTTTTACGGGTATAAACCCTTACTAGGTCGTGGGTTGAATACCCATGACAATTGAGATTTTTATTTTTATTTGAACTCGACGTTCACGGTTTTGGCAAGCAAGTGCTATTTGTATCTTCAAACTTCATTATTTTTTTAAGCAACAACAGTAGCATCGTGTAACCCCGTTTGTAGAAGCTTATAGAGAGGTAATGACGTCGTATTGCTCCAAAGATATGCCGAATATGAATAATGAATTCTTCACCATAGCTTACATGACTTCCAGGACCCATCCAAGCCATGCGATAACTCTTCTCACTGATTCTGAGGATGCATCAGCTGCATAATCAATCTTTCCTGAACGCATAATACAATTTTGTCTTCAAAATAATGAATACTGGGATTCTCCAATGATTTTTTAATTTGCCAAACTCCACTGTGTTCTTGGATGGATGAATATGAGATACATTTTTATTGATCAACATGTCAAGGCCAAATTGAATAAGGCACGAGTTGCTGAAGCTGTCAGGGTTTCTACAAAACTCCATATCAAGAATGATCTGCCAGGTTTGACAACTTTTGCGTCTGGATGGTGCATAATGTTGATACATGAAAATTATTGCCCCTTAGCAGGGCTAGGAAGCCCCTAAAGGGTAGGGAAATGGAGAATGGGAATAAAAGGTTGCATTAGAGAAGGAATGACATTAGTAGTAATTAAGGAGGTTTAGGACATGTGACATGATGTCATAAAAGGGAGAGCTTTTGGGAAAGTCTATAAAAGGAGATACATAGTACAAGGGAAGGGGAACTTTTCTCTCTCTCTCTTTCCTCTTGGGAATTGGGTGTGTTGTGGCTAGGACTTGTAGAACCAAAATCATATTCACCCCTTAACACATACCTACCCGTCCAACTGTATGTAGATGGGGTGAAATGACCATCACCTTGAAAATTGTAGCTGCTTTGATGAATTTTCCAATTGTGGGAAACTTTGACTATAGTTGATCTGACGAAGAGGAAGAATAACGAATGGTTTTAACTAAAAATATGGATGACCCGAGTTGTTGTTTCTACAGAAGTGATCACGAGTTGGGAATATTATTTGGACATGTGTGAAAACTTCGGATTCCACGTCTTTTGGTTCCATCGAGAAATTACCACTGCCAGGGAGTTGAAGATTGCGCTGATTTCCGTTTCAGGACCCTTTAGGGGGTAGCTTGGAAAGATTTTCTGATTTTGAACATGTAGGTCGTAGCTTGGAAATATTTTTCTAAAAGGGGAAATGCTACTTTACTGAACTGAAATCATAAATACTGGATGCAAAATATTGCAAACATTTTGGAGGAATTACAAATATTACTTAACAAAGGGAAATGTTGGGAAATAAGGGTTGAGTGTTTAGGCACTGAAAGGCTTGAGACACCTGGTGCGTACCACCACCTCTTTTAGCTTGTTAGTAGCGATGAGCCTATAACTAACTCCCAGCATGACCTCCTTGACTATGTAAGGCTTATCTTCATCACTTGAAGAGTGAGATGCAGAGAGTTTAACATTGTCAGTAATCTTCAATACCATATCTCTAACTCGAAAAGAGACGTGTCTCTATGAGAGTGCTCGATCCCTGGACTTCTCACTCTTTATAGATATGACTTCTAGTCATGGATGGGTTAATAAATGAATCAATTCCTTAGGTTTTGATGAGGCATGGGATAGATGGTTGCAAAGAGAGTTGTTGAACGGGGGTTATTTGCAGGCGGAGATTTTGGATGCATGTTGCCACACCTTATTTAGGTGATTGCTTCGCATCTAGATCTGTTTCTTGGCCATCTCCTGGTACCACATGATCTTTAGGATTTCCTGGCTTGTTGGAAATTCTCGGAGGTGTCAGCATCATTGGAGAGGGTGATTCTGCTCATATCTTGTTGTTATGCATCCATGGCCGCCATAGGATCATGTCGTACTCTGAACCTTTTCTGACAACATGAAATTTGGTATATGTTTGGACATCACCCAATTTTTACCTTCAGAGTAACGTGGCCGTACACGCTCCTGGACCTCCTTTTAGAATCATTGGTCACTGTTGGTGAGTACGTACTTCATGTTTGAGAATCCATGCAATTCTCAAGGTTTTGACAGTGATAATTAACATCATTACCGATATCAATCAACACTCTGTCAAATTCAACATCCTTGAGATGAACAGTAATGAGAAGTCCCCATCCATGCTTCTCATTATTACCACTTATGTCAGTTATAGATCCACGAGATATCTTAGTTAGGGTTGTGGATTCCTCAATGAAAATTAAACGTCTACCAGACACAACGCAATTGAGAGAAGCAAAGATATCCCTGTGTTTCACTTTGGAGAGATAGAGGAACTCGCAAATATGCTCCATCATCGATTGTACATTCTTGTTGATGGAGTCTCCATATATTGTGAAATTTCTGACAGGTAGAGGGTCCATTTGCACTCTTTCAGTCCCAAATGGGAGTTCTCCTGAGTCAATTGTCTCCTTGAATATGTGCCTCAACCTATTGCAGTCACTTGTAGGATGATTGACAAACCTATCAGCCAGGTAGTACTTAGGGACTTCCATTTCTCGTTCAGTTGGTGGACGCCTGATAGGAGGTAGCTTGACAGCACCATATTGTATCCAGACCTCTGTAAGTTCAATCACCTTTTCAATTAGAAATGGAAAATCCGGGGCGTTTGCAGCTTCTCCTGTTTTCTGTTGTTGATTCGGAGGTTTGGTTGCAGTCACCTGACTGGCCTTCCGAGCATGTCGAGCCGTTTGCGGTGATGACACTGCATGCTTGGGTTGTTGTTCTGTCGTTAAATATTTTTTCTTGCCACTTTCAGTCACAGTACTCACCAATAGCTGAACATTGTACTGCTTGTTGATGAGACACCGATTGCCTCGAGTCTCACGTGCTTCACCGTTCTTGGTAGGTTTGCTCTTAGATTCCAGTAATGCAGGTGCTGTTGTAGATGACCGTTTAGCATCCCCATGAATCTCAGAAAATATCTGGAAGCACAAGTTCTCTAGAAAATCACGGTATACATGTATCATGCCATTGATACACAACTCTACCAATTGCATCACAATTACATTAGGGTCATGACTGTCTAGCGTTTGAATCCTGAATCGCTTAACATAATCATTGGGATGCTCATTTCTCCGTTGGAATATCCTTCACAGGTCTGACAAGGTGATTGCTCAGATACAAAGAATTATTTCCTGTAAAAGGTGTCAACCATCTCTCATCAATTAGTTATGTTGTTTGGTGTGATGTTGTTGTACCATGTATATGCTCTGCTTGTAAGAGATTTTGAAATCTCCTTCAGACGAAGTACATGGTTGTACTTATGCTCTCCCAATGAATCACAGAGGCGTGAGATGTGTTCACGAGCATTGATCATATCCCATAATATAATGAGAATAAAAGGGAAGTGTATCCTATGAATTTAGGGAGGGTAAAGAGGCTGATGCTGGTGAGCAATAGCTGATCCCTCATTCCCTTGATTTTGAATAAACCACTCTAAATATTCACTGGTGATGAAGTTTGATTTGTTGATTTCTTGCTGGTTGACGGTCACCAATCACCTAGACTTATCAATCTCCCTGAACAGGTCCCCTAGAAGTACTAGTGTCGGTGGAAGCTATGAACGCAGTCCTTTCTTGTTCAGTTGGCTGGTAACGTTGCCCCGGTAAAAGTCTCCTTGCCAAGGTCTTGAGATAGGTGAGAAACTCCTTCTAGGTTGTAGCCATGTCCTGCTGAGTTTTAGCAATGACTTCCAGTTCTAGCAATATTGGGATTTGGGTTAGTCACTGATCCCGACCTAAGATCAACCATGTTGAAATTGAAAGAAAATTGAAGATGAAAATTGAGAAATTGATTTTGTAACCGAGATTATAATCTCCCACTATGGTCGCCAATTTGAAGTAAGGTAAAAAAACTGATTTTGCTGAAAATGGTAAAATGGGGTAGGTTGATGAGAAACAAGTCTAACCCTAAAAAAATGTACTAAACAAGAGTTCTTTAGATTCGAGAGATCAATCAGTATAATTCTGGTCGAAACCAAGAAATGGTCGTTCCAGTCTTGCTTCAGTCACAAAGGAAGGAGAAGGTTTGATCTTAGAGAGGGAAGCAGAGAAGGTGTTGAGATTAGGTTGATGAACTCTGTAAGGTGTGGTTGTTTATGACTATGTATCAGAAGGTAGAACTTACTTGCAAAGTGTAAGTTGTATGTTCTATGTGTTTTCTGGATACTTGTGTTGATTGTTGATTAAATATGTTAAAATCCTATTTATATCAAGTCATAGTAGAACACCCTAATCTCATGGGAAGTGGAGGTTGTTAAGTAGTGAAGAAGTGGAGATCGTGTGAAAGTGTCAAAACCGTGTCTTTATTGTTAAGGCGCGACTTGACGGTTATGAACCCACTACTCCTCTACTCATCAAATACCCGCTCTTGTTAGAGCACTGCTCGGTCGAACTCGCAAGAATTTCTATCTCAAGCTTGTTTGTCAAGTTTAGTTGTCAAAACTATAAGTCTTGATTTCTAGTCTACTTATCGCTATTTCTCTAATTAGGATCGAATGTGTAGTTGAGCTTTATACTTCACGGTGTTCATCGATCGAAGATGAAGAACTACTAAGGGGAGCTTGTGGAACTTCATCAACAAAAGGTATGTGGAGACTTGAACTCATTTATCACTCAGAAGTCTATTTTTATTCTATCTTCTATTGATACAAAAGTCGTATATCTATATAGACTTTACCGTATACACATTTGATATTTCGATCTAAGTTTAACTCGCTTACATATTTCTCGAAATATGTGTTGGTAAGCTTTCGCTTTAACCAATTTCATCTTTTATTCTTGACGAAAGTCAAAAGATGATCATGTGAAAATCGCCTGGTAACATCTTACATGATTTGTGTGAGACAATCATTTTATGTAGACTCGGAATATTTCTTATTGATCGTTTGATCACTTGAAAATTGTTTTGAAGCTAATAGTTTGTGTGAGACAGCTATTCCCATCTTCTAAGAATGTTTCAATGGTTAAAGTGGAGTTTAGAACAATTAACCATTGATTGGATATAGCACAGTATGTGTACTCGTATGCTAACTGTTGTAGATATATTCCAAGTCTGGGAACTTAGTATGCATACCCGTATGCGTACCGGCTTAACAGTTCAAGTCCGAGTATTCAATTGAGTTTTGTCGTGAACGATAGTATGCGTACCCGTTTGCATACTGGTGTGCAGACCAAGTCGGGAACTCTAAGTATGTGTACCTGTTTGCATACTTGGGTGGGTTATGTTCTAAAATCGGTTGTTCATGAACAAATACATTTATTTAATAAGAAATGCAATATTTGCAAACCGTGGCTATAATGTTCATGAATTGATTTGAGTTAATCAAAATTTATTTTGCTTCAATTGTGTCTTGTATACTTCTATGAGAATATAAACAATTCAACAAATCTATAACAGTTTCATTTGAGTCATTTGAACTAGTTGTGATTAAGATGAACAAGGTTGATATGAAAGTGTTCATATGTCTAACTTTGGTTAACTATTGTTGACCAACAAGGTATACACGTTTAAATACGGTTACCCATATCTAAATGAAGTCACATTTCATTTGTTTGTAACAAGCTAAGTTCGATCTAACGGTTGAAAGATATTATCTTGTACCTAATGGTGAATATTTAATACTCTGTTACCAAGGTAACATTGATTGCAAACCCTGATTTGAAGACTATATAAAGGAGAATTCTAGCAACTGGGAAACCTAATCCCCACACCTCCTATGTGATATTAGTTGCGACTATAGTTGATTCTCTTTTAACCTAGGTTTTTATAAAACCATTATAGGTTAAAGACTTAAAGACTTCATTGGGATTATGAATCCAGACCCAACTATTTTCTCTATAGTTGCATGTTCAGATCTTACTTTGTTCTATCGTATTGAGTATTATCTTTTCTAATATTTGCTCGAGATTCATTCTCCGATAGGTACGATAAAAAGTAGTCACAAACATCTTGGTATCATCGTTTGTGATTCCACAATATCTTGTTCTGCTTCCATGCGGTTAAGATCATTGTGAGGTGATTGATATTACCAGGTTGTTCTTCGGGAATATAAGTCTGGTGTATCAATTGATTCCTTTTCACCTTGATTTACAAAAAGACGGAACAAAAACCAGTAGGTATTTTTGTGGGAGACAGATTTATCTATTCAATATATTTTTTTGTGTGAGACATATTTGTTTATCAAGTCTTCGACTTTGGGTCGTAGCATCTCTTAGTTGTGGGTGAGATCAGCTAAGGGAATCAAGTGCGTAGAGTCCTGCTGGGATTCAGAGGCGTAAGGAACGCGTCTGTACCTTAATCAGAGTGAGATTGGTTTGGGCTCAACTACATTCCATTTCGAAGTTAACTTGTAGTAGGCTAGAGTCTGTAGCGGCTTAATACAGTATGGTGTTCAAATCTGGGCTAGGTTTCGGGGTTTTTCTGCATTTGCGGTTTCCTCGTTAACAATATTATGGTGTCTGTGCTATTTCTTTTCCGCATTATATTTCTATATAATTGAAATATCACAGGTTATGCGTAGCTCAATCAATTAGATAATCCAACCTTTGGTTGTTGATATAAATTGATTGACACTTGAACATTGGTCTTTGGTACCATTCAAGTTTTTTTCATACTAATCAGGCTCGCGGATTTCTATCTGTTTGATTTGTTGATTACATTGAGAAACAGAGATACAACTCTTGGATGTATTTCCATTGATTGAGTTTGACTGTCTAGTTGATTATCTTGTATTTATATTAGAGTTTGTCCATACATATTTCCTAAACGAAATATTGAGTGTGGTTGTTAGACCCCTGCTTTTTCAATTTGTATCAAAGAAGGAAAACACGTTTAAGATCTCATAATTCTATGTTTGTAACAATCTGACTCAATGGACATAAACGCTATCTCTATAAATGTACCACCAGTCTTCGATGGCTCTAATTACTTATGGGGGAAACTTGCTATGCGTGCTTTTCTTCAAGCGCGTGATTTTCAATCATGGGTTCATGTAGTTAATGGCTATATTCCTCCGGTTGTTACAGAAGGCGATGTAACTGTTCCAAAGGATATTGGTGCATATGATCCTGCAGAGATTCTCGCTGCAAAGAAAAATTCTGACGGATTAAATGTTATCATCCATGCCATTACCTCAGACTTTCATCACTATGTGACTACGTGCACTAAGTTGAAAGAATCATGGGATATCTTAGAAACTGTATTCGAAGGAAATTCCTCTAAGAAAGAAGCTAGGCTTAAAAACCTAAATTCTGATTTGGAAAACTTTCGTATGGCTAATGAAGATTCATTTGATGAGTTTAATCACAAAGTGTCTGAAATTTTTAATGCATCTTTTGCATTGGGTAAGACTATTCCTGAAAAGGACATTGTGATGAAAATTCTCAGATCGTTGCCAGCCAAATAAGATTCTACGAAACATTCCATCATTGAAGAAAATAACCTTAACACTTTATCCAAAAATACTCTGATTGGGAAGTTAAAGATCTTTGATCATGAGCGTACATCCAAATCTGGGAAGGATGTTGCTTTCAAAACACAAAATAACACTAAATTGCTTGATAAAAGTAAAGGTGTTGGAAACTCTTGTTGAACTTATTGAGACTGATTCATCATATGAAGATCTTGACAACTCAGTTTCACTGATCACAGGACAGTTTAGATCTTCTTTTGAAGAGAAGTAAACTGTTCATCAGATATAAACCCGGGTCATCAGTAAAACCTCATGACCGTGCTCCTCCTAAAAACGGGGACACGGTCGATACTGATGATGAGGATATGCCTCAGTGCTTCAAGTGTAAAGGTTTTGGTCATTTTGCTAGTGAGTGTCCAAATCGTAGAAAATACACTGGGAACAAAGGTATTGTTGCAACTCTTGATGAAATGTCTGATCACTATGATTCAGATGAAGATGAAAAGTCAAGTGTTGTACTCCTTGGTGAAAATATTTATTTTGATAATTGTAGTAATACGTACATCAATCTTGATATTCTTCCTGGAGAAACTTCGTCGACCACTATGGAGGATGAAATGGATGTTTTCCCGTCTACTGAAAATTCTATTTCACATATTTCAGGTACCTCAATTTGTTTAGCAGCATGCTCAGCTACGGTGTCTTAACCGTCCTCCACATTGACATGTTCTTATTGTACTTTTAAGGTCATGAACTCTTTAAGTGTTACAAGTACAAACACAGAATAAGATATGTCAACAAACTTCAATGGAGAGCAAATCGATTAGCAAACAAGCTCAAACTTGTTCAGAAGTCTAATTCATCGGGGGTAAGTAAACTCATTTCTTCTCTGAAAAATTTGATTTCTAAAGAATTAATTAGACCTCTCCGGAAAAGAACAAGGTATAAACATTTTGTGAGAAAAGGGTATTAATAATTCCATACATGAATTGAATGGTGGACAGATTATTGTTCACCACAACACTGCTTGATCGTGTTGAAGGTGCATCTTGTCTCATGTGCCTAGTCAAAGAGACAAGAGTTGAGCACAAATCAGGCTTTAGGAAAAGTTTTTTTTTTGTATTATTTTCTTTTGTTTTTCTGTAATTTTGTTGATCTTTTCATATCATAAGCTGGTATTGAAAAGGATTTTCCCTTTTTTTGATCATTAAAAGAGGGTAAAATTTGAAAAATTAGCCTTTTTCTAGGGATGTGATATGCTCGTGGATTTCTATCTGGTTGATCTGCTGATTACATTGAGAAATAGAGATACAACTCTTGGATGTATTTGCATTAATTGAGTCTAACTGTCTAGTTGATTCTCTTGGATTTATATTGGAGTTTGTCCATACATATTGCCTAAACGAAATATTGGGTGTGGTTGTTAGACCCCCGCTTTTTCAGCTCTTCTTGTCACTATCTCATGAACGGGTGTGTTTCACACCACATGTTGTAGGCCGCTAGACCAATACCCTGATAAACATCCCCCATTTGTGACATTATTGATGCCTCGTGTAAAAATTGTAAAATAAGTCGACTTGCTCAACTATCCTGACCTGCATGACTAGGTTGACCTGTCTAGGTAGGAAAGTTGTTTAGTGGAACGTGATTATTCCAACACCTCTTTTTGACTGAAGAGTAGTTATGAGAGATGGGGAAGAAGATGTGGTCATTTAATCAAGTAAGCATGTGATGTTGATCGTGTATATAAGACATGTAGGTTTCGACCAATCATATGCGATCCATGTTGCAGGTATAGGTGGTGATAGGTCAAGTCTCATATGACTTGCTAGGAGAAGCACACAAAAACTAGCACGTGGTGCTCTTAAATAACTTATGTTATTAAGTTATAAAACCGATACGTAAAACATATCGATTATAATGGATGGTCCGGATCCACCGCAAATCCTTTTATATAACTTTTAAAGGAGCCTGGCAAGCCCTCATTGGTCGATTATTGGTAGTTGCATATGTGAGTTATGGACGATGTGATTGATCATTCGAGGGGGGATGACAGGTAGCAGTCACGCTACCTCATTAGTCGACCAGAATTGAATCTAGACCAGTAAAATTAGCAATCTAAGTCGAGCGGTTGAGATCAATCCGCGACTGACACATATGATTTTATTTAACCTAATAAGGTTTTTAAGGCAACCCGACTAGCCTATTTTGGCAAGTCATTAGGAACGGAGCAGGTAGGATATGAGCTACCTGATTGTCTGGAAAAAAAAAATGGCGACAGGTAGTCACCATGGGGCTTGATCGGTCGAGAATTGCAAGAGTCAGGCTATTTAAATCATCCGGCCAAATTGGATGGTTGTGATCGTTTTGCGACTTATTTGGGCAGCCAAGATTTAATTTTGAATAAAACTAAGCCTACTTTGGTTGGCTATTGGAAGCGGAGCATGTAGGCTACGAGTGATCTAATTGGTCATGACAATAAATGAACGACAGGTAGTCACTATGGCCCCTGATTGACTGAACATAGGAGGAGTCAGGCTTGCTAAATCGTCCAGCCAAGTCAGATGGTTGTGATCGCTTTGCGACTGACTTGGACGGGCGCCAAGAGTTAATTTTAAATAAAACTAAGCAGCCCGATTAGCTTACTTTGGAGGCTATTGGAAGCGAAACATATAGGCTACGAATGATTTGATTGGTCAATTAAAAAGGGGTGCGACAGGTGGTGGCGCAACTAGAAAATAAAGGTAGGGATGGATTGAAAACTAATTGTATTGGTGGGTGGTTTAAGCCTATGTTTTAGGCATGGAGTTTTTTTTTCCAAATTTAAAACAACTGTAAAGTTTTGAGGTTTTCTTGACTTTGGGCTGGCTTAAGCCCAAGTCAATATGTAGCTCCGCCCCTGACGACAGGTAACCAATATGATATGTGATTGGTCGGCTATATGAGGCGCGGAAACAGATCCGCCCACAAAAAGTCACGATCAACCTCCTTCTGTGACTGGCGGTTTTCCCTTAATTTCGGTTCACCACATAATGCACCGTTTTAACTATGATCATATCAGATGAACGGGTAAGAAATTAAGTGACGATCCATAGGTAAGTGACAATGAATCGGTGATGAGACCAAAGAGTGGGTTTTTTTATTTTATTTTGTTGCAATAATAAGAGGTTATTATTAAATCAAATAATTCATTGTCCAACAAGTACTCTTTAGTCTCACCAAGAGAAAGAATACTTGTTGGGGAAAATTAGGCGCAAGCCAAAAAAAATGATATTCTCATTGTTAGGCCCATAATTAATTTTAGGTATCGTGATATCCATTATTATTTCCGTGACATCCATAATTATATAAAATTATTAAAAATTTCTGCATGACGGATTATGCATCCGTATGACGGGTTATGTATCAGGGGTATAATTGGGAACGCAACTTGGATATAACATATCTAAAAATCCTCGCCTTGGAATTTTACAAATTTTATATCGTTGGAAATCTTTTTAAGAGAGCTACGCAACAAGTACAAACAAGAATATCAAATTTTTGTTTTTCACGAAAAAATCGGAGGTGATCATCATTTTAGACAAAATTTTCGAAAACTTGATACATAACCATTATGCAGCCACCAAAAAAGATGCATAACACATTCTGCAGACGCATAACGAATTATGCAACCACTTTCTCCCCTGCATAACAAATTATGCATTTGGATAACAAAGTTATGCATCTATAACAAGTTATGTAACCATTGTTTTGGTTGATTTTAGTGCGCACATAAAAAAATTGATGCATAATGCAGTATGCATCCATATCTACGGATGCATATCAGGTTATGCATCTATTTTCTCGATGCATAAAAGATTGTGCAACAATTTTCTCGATGCATTATGCAGTCATATTTTCGGATGCATAACCACGACTGCATAACATGTTATGTAGATATTATTGTAGGTGCATGACAAGTTATGCAACCTTATTTTTTGTTGGTTTCAATACTAAAAAAAAAGTAGTTGCATAACGTGTTATGCAACCGTTTTTTGGACTACATAACAAGTTATGAAAAAAAAAGTTGCAGAACGTGTTATGCAACCAATTTCGAGAATGCATAACAACCATTAAGTTAAAACTTGTAGCTTAACAATCATCAAACAAAAAAAGAGGAAAACAACATAGGACTACTGCAATTAAAGAGGAAAAAAACATAGGACTACTGTAATTAGTTAGTGGACACCTATTTGAATGAGGAGGTTAAAGATATCATCTACCCCTTGTTTACATTAACCCTATAAAACGATTCAGAATTCAATGGATCAGAGAACACAAAGACGGCATTTCCTGAATAGTTAAATAAAATGGTAGCATTAAATTAACCGCAAGATAATCTAACAGTAAAACAAAAATACCACAAAAAGACAACCACAGACCATCTAGCTCAATGCTATAAAAGAAGAATGCCATTGCAGAGGGATTCGTCCGTCAGATCATAAAATGGACAAAAAATGTTGACGAACATTGATAACATTCTTGACTCCACTCATTAAAATGTCTCCAGACTCACAATTCTCGAAGACTATGAGATGCATTTGAGTGACAATTGAACTTTTGAAATAGAATAAACTGCATTTCTATGAAATCTTTTTCATCTTTCAATGGCCAAACTACGTACATAATATTTGAATGCTTACATGACACCGATGAAGAACTCAAACAACCAAAATATGCCTATGAGCTTTGGAGGTATACAACACAGAACTAAAGATGCAGGAGGAGGCGGATCAAATAACTAGATAGCTACCAAACTTACATTGTATTCAGGATTACCCTTCTGCTAGAGTGGAATTAAGATCTTTGATAACTTCATTAAAGATAAATCATTCAAATCAATCTTTCGTAGAAAATCATCTATCGGTGATGATTCCACTCTGCCTTCTCCAAAATCCATCTTAATTCTCTCTCCAATTGCTAATTATGTTGTCTCTCGTTGCTCCAGGTTAAACGTCACTTCTTTTATCTCACTTTCATCACCATATTCAACTTATAATTCCAGATAACCATCATCAATTTCTTCTTCTATTTCAGAAACAATCTCAAACCCTAACTCACCAGTCACCTACAGCTGCGACGAAACGATCTCTAATCTCTATTTTACTCTCAGATTCAAAAATTCATCAAAAACCCTTCAATTTATCCTCTAATAACCTCCAAATCGCTACAAATTTATAATCAAATTTTTTTCTCCCTAATTATTACTTCGATTCCTAATTTTCTCCTCCATGATTCATAATAACATCATCTCCTTCATTGTATATACAACTTCATCAACAAAATCTATTTACCCAATTCTTAAACTCATCTCACAAATCATCAGTAGATAAAGAACATGGAAAGAGAAGAAGAAAAAAGAATAGTTTTTCATGAAGAAAATGTATTTTTTTTAAAAATGGGTTTGCTAATAATTTTTCACGTGGATATGGGTGTGCCCGTGAACTTTTGGGACGGTGGGTTTGACAGTGGAGAAAATCTAAAAAATGGGTCTCTCTGTAGTTTTCACTACTTGTTGAGGTAAATAAAATAAGGACTATGATCATATCAAAAGTACGGCGTGTAGTTGATGAGCAATTAGGTTTACGTAGGATACCCGTAATGCAGTAATTGGGCCATGTCTGTTCACTTAAATCACCGTCTAGTCGCATACACCCAACCAACACCGTAAGTTTTTTTTTTATTACGAAAAGAAGAAATTTTATTTAAACTTAAATGGAAGTAAACAATAATGTTTCATCAGAAGCTAAAGCTTCAGAAATCCAGGGGGCATATGAGTTTGCCAAACCTGTTTAGAATTAAAAGAAATTGATTTTTTTCGCTATAGAATCTGCGACTTTATTTCCTTCACGATGGATAAAAGTGCATTTCCATGTGGTAAAACTACTAAGTAAATAAGTGATATCTTGAATTGTATTAGCATTGGTCCATTTAATCGCTCATCTGCTTCCATTTATTGCATTCACTGCTCTCTGGCTGTCACCTTCAAGATGTGAATGCAGGAAACCCTTTTCATTTTCCCACACCACTGCTTCAAATGTGGCCAATGCTTCTGCTTGCTATGGGTTCATTGCTGAGGTGCAGGTTCCACAAGCTCCATTGCTTGTACCTGAAACATCACGACTAATTAGTCTGATTCCTGTCAGTCCATTAAATTTACAATAAGCTGCATCAAAATTAACTTTAATATCATTATTTCCAGGTTTTTTCCATATCCTTTGATGAACTAGAGATATATGATCACTTCTTCCTGAAGTTTGAACTATTTGAACCCTCTGCCAATCAGCCATATGAGTCTTAATACCCGTAACAACTGAATTAGTATTAATCTGCTCATTTTCAAATATAACACTACATCTCATCTTCCATATGCGCCACATAGTAAAACAGATGCTGTGAAATTGGTTTATATTCTTAGGTCTATTTTTAGGGTCTTTATCAAACCAAGTTTTCATCCATTCACGCAAGTACTTACCTTGTAGCAACTGCACACAATGTCCATGTTAGACAACACATAAGTAAAGACATTACAATCCAGAGAAAGATGCTGACTAGTTTATATTTGACCATTACAAAGAGGGAAAACATCTTGAGTGTGGGAAGTGAATCTAGAATTTTTATCCCTAGTTGGTAGGCATTGATGAAGGAATTTCCATATGAAGTGCTGAATTTTTATAGAAAGGTTAGTTTTCCAAACTGACTTCCAATCTATGACATCACTATTTGATGGTCTAAGCTGAGTTGAATCCAAGATTGCTCTATGTGACTACTCGTTTTCCCGTAGTCTACGTAATGTGTACAGCTCAGAGGATCATATACTAAGTAGTATTGATGCCTCTGTTGAACTGATGATGCTTAGTAATAAATGGTATTCACGATCCCAATAATAACGAAGAACACAAACATAATGCAAAAGCTTCTAAATTATCATGAGACACGAGAGATTACATGGTTCGACTTTCGTCTACGTCCACGGGGTAATGAGTAATTGTTTTGTATTGAGTATGGTGGTTACAAAGATCTTAATGGTGGTTACAGAGATCTTAAATGCTTCCCAAAGTAATAGAGAGAACTCAAGTTCAAGGATACTTAAGTTCCAAACATTAAAGAGGTATAAGCTTAAGACTAGATCTTCTCTCCTCGATATTGAATGCCCTTAGTTTGTTGGTGAGGCTTGGTATTTATAGACCCTTCTGCTCCAGGTATATCTTTGCTTCCCCTGGGTCCATCGTTCTCTGATATACCTTTCGTACCAATGGTACCTTCGTTCACCGCATGCTTTCTCCAGTCGCACTCTGCCACCTCAGCTGACCCACGTTCCTTCGGGAACTTCCCAACCTTAGTACAGGTTGTACCTTCGTTCACCGCCAGCTTTTGCCAATCGGGTTCTTCCACGCCTTCTCTCTTCACGTGCTTTGATTATGCATGTAGATAAGAGATTTGTGCATTTAATGATTATTAGATACGTCATTTAATAATTATTAGACTAGGCTTTTACTCTTCTTATCTCAACCGTTGAGGCATCCTTCTTTGGGACGGGATAAAGTAGATCTGCGAAGGTATCCTTTGTTACCCAGGCTTCTCTGTATAGCGAAGGCTACACAGTTAATTTTGTATGCGGCCACTAAGATCGTGACACGTGCTCCGCAGAATATTGGTATTCATAGTTTGCCCCTTTTCTTTCATATTCTACCATTTGGTAGAATTGGAAGGAAACTTCCATTACGCCGCCATTTTTGCACGTACCGATTGAGTGGTCCTTACATGTCCTTTCATGCAATAACTTCCCCTTCAATTTCGGGACATCCAAATTTTTGTATTCTCCAACCGCCTATAAGATGGGAATAAAGAGAAGGAATTTTCATTAACTCCTTTTACCTTCCTCGAACTGTCGCTCTCCATCCCTTTCTCAGATATTTTTTCTCCTGCTACTAACTGCTCCATTTTTTCTTTTGCTTCTTCGAAGTTCTGATCAGCGTCTTATTGTGCAAGTAAGTGGTTCTTACTCGTTGTTGTTTCTTTCATACTTCTTTATGCTTAGTTATGCATCTCCTCTTTCGATTGCTGGATGTTGTTGTGGTGCTTGCATGTGGGAATTATAATTCTTTTTTGGCCATTCTCGTTGTATGAGGGCTTTGGTTTCATCCTATTTTGTATTTTGATGATGATCTTGCCATGATTGTTCTTCATCTGCAACTTCGATCATGTGATGAATGACCCTTGATTTTGCCCCGTGATGAGTTTAAACTTTTCCTTTTGGTTGGTTTAATAAAACCCATGCCCAAAGTATGTTGATTTTTGCCCCTGATCTGTTTTTGTAATGGACTGTGATTTTTCGTCCGCCACTGCTGATTGGGATGTTTATTCTGTTGGTGTTAGGAACCATTAATCTTACGAAGAATCCTGTGGATAAGGAGCGTAGGCCCTCTTCGTCTACGGACTTACCCCCGAGAACGGATCATCCTGATGCTATGCCATCTCCATCATCTGAGGATACTGAGGTATCTGTGAGTACTGAGATGACTATGGTGTATGAGGATGTTGTGGTCGCAGAGGTAGAAGAAGTTGTTGTTAAGGATCTTCCACCTCTTCCGCCTTATTATGAGCTGCAAAGGTTGTCAGTTCGTGACAACGATAGCTACTCCCATATGACCTTAGTTGAGATTAACGAATCTTCTTATCTTGATCGCGGTAAATGCTGGGCGTATTGATGAGTGCAAAATATTGTATATATTTATCCCTTTTTGTTGGCATTTAACTCATCTTTTGTGCATTAATTCTACATTTTATCCCATATTCTGTATTTTCATTGTTTTCAAGAATAAATATTTTTCTTACTTAATTTTGCATTTTTAGGTAATAAATAAAGTTTGGATGAATTGCGGAGCGAAAAGAGAAGAAAAGTAGAAGACGGGAGGAATTACACAAGGAAGCCGCGAAGAATGTCGTGCACAAGACCAAAAGGCTAGAAATGGGCCTGAAGAAGAGATTTGTTCTTAAAGAAGAAGTGGGCTCAAGATTTCCCAAGGCCCAAAACCCTTACCCAAACCCATTTTCTATATCCAAGCCCGTCTCGGATTTCAGCCGTCAGATCGAAGCATTTCAGCATCCTACGGTCGCTCCATCATCGCACATCAAACTCCGAAGCCCCCGCTTTACATCACAACGCCCATCTCCATCTTGGGTCGTCCGTTTTGCTACATCCCTTCATCTGACGGTCGCTCCACGCTTACCTCCGTATCGCCATTGGATCCACCTACCATCTTCCCATCCATCGGTCTAGCTTCGCGAAACATCAAAATCCTCTACACCTGCTCAACACCCTAGTACCTAATACCTATACCCATCGCCAAACACACCCTTCCTCAAACCCCATCGACACCATCTTCCCCCCCCCCCCCCCCCCCC